>NW_015506090.1:479285-507643 GCF_001515645.1 Sinocyclocheilus grahami | reverse complement strand
AGCATTATTTGTCAGAACACCAGCACACCAAAAATCCTCCCCGCCACGGCTGCAGCTTCTCACTGACAACATAACGCCTCACATCATTCACAGTCGGGTTATTAGCAGAGAACACAGAGCAGGTCTTGAATTTCAGGCGCAGGATTGCGGCTATTACCGTAATAATAATTCTACTCATTCCGCAGGTTCCGCGCTTATAACACGATGACGGAACTTATCATTTGCACGTACTTTTGAGTCTTGAGAACTCATTTTCTGTGCGCCCACAGATCGCGATAAGCAGAGTGACAGATTTCAATAATTATTCAAGGAGTTTGCAAATGTGATATTGATTTAATACAACAGTTCAATAAACACGTACTGCCTGATTTGCTCTATTTCATAAACGAAAATAGTTCCAAATAAAGTAACAGCTCAGCCGCTTCACATCTCTAAAAGCAAACATAGCTGAGTTTCATTCATGAATGAAAGTGCATTTTTGAACGAATCTAGTGAGTCAGTGATTCATGATTACCCATTCATAAAGACAATTGAATGAATGATTCAGTGATAAAATCAGTGATTTGTCGCCACCTGCTGGTGCTTTCAGTTTAATTTTTTAGGTATAATTGCATTTATTTAAATAATTTAATATTTCTGTATTCAAATTTTTTATTTAAAACATTAATCTCCACATGAATTTATGAATTTAATTGCACTCATGCCACCTCTGAGCCTCATTGAATGTCTGAAAATGTACCTACAAGCCACTTTTGTGTTCTTCTGTGCCACCTCTGTAGTACAAATTCATTTTTCATTAATACTAATTTCATGATTGGTAACTTATTTGTCTTATTCTACTTATTATATTGTTTTAAATAAATTTTATAAAGCTTATAAACATAAATTTTTGAATTTGACCGATGAAAATGATGCCATTGCAAAGGTAAAAAGAAAATTCCCCTGTAAATCACTTCACCTTATATTAGGAAGGCTAATTTTTGATCAGAATTTTTGACTATTGATCAGAAGGTGCTCCTTAATTTTTTTTAATTAGGAGGACAAGCACTCTTAATTACAAGAAGAAAAACACTGCTCTTAAACTGGGTGTGTGACAGGTATGGCTGAGGAATGGGGTTTGCCGAGGAAACATTTTCAGTCAAAATATATATTTTTTTGCTTTAACCCCCGAATACTACAACAATTATTACAACTTCTGTTTAAAAGAATAATCACAGAATACGCTATTTCTTCCATGTTTTAATTTTAATGGTAAACCCTTTGTTTGCCAAAAAATAAAGCGTTTAACTATTTAAAATAAAGAGTTTACTGTGGGAGTACTACACTCAACCAACACCAGTGAAGGCAGTTTTTGTCAGAGCCCTGGTTATTCTTAGTTTTGACATTAATTAAAATTTTTACACCAGACATATATATCGGTTAAAAATATTGGTTATCGGTTTCCTTGATCTGTAATAATCGGTATCGGCATCAGCCTTGAAAAACACATATCTGTCGACACCTAGTACATACATACATATCTGACATAAAAACAGAAACATTTAAATCCTTAAACATTTAAAACCTCTGTTTTTTCAGAATTTAGCAGTAGGAAATTACTAGTCATCCAGTTTTTTATATCAACTAAGCATTCCGTTAGTTTTGCACATTTTTCATTGGGCCGCGAAGAAATATAGAGCTGAGTATCATCAGCATAACAGTGAAAGCTAACACCATATTTCCTGATGATATCTCCCAAGGGTAACATGTAAAGTGTGAAAAGCAACGGCCCTAGTACTGAGCCTTGTGGTACTCCATAATGTTCTTGTGAATGATATGATACCTCTTCATTCACTGCTACGAATTGATAGTTGTGTTTTTTTAATGAGATGCTTAATAACAGCCAATTTGAAGGTTTTGGGGACATATCCTAAAGACATTGATGAATTAATAATATTCAAAAGAGGATCTATGACTTCTGGAAGCACCGCTTTTAGTAGCTTAGATGGAATAGGGTCTAACATACATGTTGTAGGTTTTGATGATTTGACAAGTTTATACAATTCTTCCTCTCCTATAGCAGAGCATAAGTGGAATTGCTCCTCATGGGATCTATAGTGCACTATCTGATGCGATACTGTATCTGACGGCTGCATGGTTATAATTTTATCTCTAAAAGTATTAATCTTGGAAGGAAAGAAGTTCATAAAGTCATTACTGCTGTCCTGTTTTTTTATGTATTTTTTTTAAATTTAGCCTACTATTTTACTACCAATGCAGAGCTGTAGTTTAATTAATATAGTGTATTGCAGAATTTCTCTGTCCCTTGAGGTCCACTGACCTACAGAGTTCAGCTCTGATCAAACTCACCTGAACAAGCTAATCAAGGTCTTCAGGACTAGAAAATTACAGGCAGGTAAGTTTAAGTGAAATACACTCGTCTAAAGCCAAATTTGGCTCAGACATTTGTTGTAACTTGTTACTCATTTGGCAAGTTGAATGGGAGTCATATGAGAAGGGAAGAGATCTGCCTATACCACTGGAAGTACCCTGTATCCGTTCCAAGTCATGCTTATGGTCCTGACAAATGCTGCATCCACATTTCTAAGATTTGTGGAGCTGCTGTTCTGGCCTGTGCTGAAAAATATGCATCATCTGTCTTAATGATATGAGTGTTTAGATGGAAATTTACAGAACAAACCTGAAGCCTCAGTGTTGTTGGTCTCAATATGAAGGCGAATAAACATTATTCCTCAGCTATGACTGGACAGCAATGGTCAGTGTGAGTTAAGAAATATCCAAGAATGATGGGCTCTTGAAATTGTACACATTGTGGTTAGTGTGACATTAATCAGTGAGAAACGTCAAAGGTCACTGCAGCTTTGTCATCAAGACTTTGTGGAATACAGGTTGTCAGATACAACCATTTAATCATTAATCACAGTGTACCAGAATTCTCATACACTTCAATAACAGCCTCTTTGTAAAGATGTATTACAATGTGTTAGGTTCATAAATCAATCCTGACTAACAGCCCTGAATACACTTAAGCCACGCTGTATTAATGTTAGAATTCTTTGGAATAATACTTTTACAATGTATGTCTTCTTTTTTGTGAATGAAGATCTGTCTGCTAATATATTCATCCATTTGACAATTAAAAAGTTGCAGAAGTTTGTTACAATACAAGATTGCAGACATTGGCAGTACAGTTTAAAACACTCTTAATGCAAAATATAATTTCAAGTGTGCAGTTAAGAGAATTTCCATACCTAGTCTTGGTATAGTGATTGAAATTCAAGGTATTATAATCAGTTGATCCAGATCCTCTCTTTTGGATTACATATGATTCTGATTTCAGTTTACATGATTTGGATGAATTTTGTTGTCTTATTTTAAAACTCACTTAGCCTGCTTTGCTACTACAATACAGCATATATTCAATGATTGTTAGTGATCATCAATTTTTAGTTGAAGATGATTGGAGTTTTAGTTTTAGAAGATTGGTGACACTGATTAGAGGGAGTAAAGCATTTCTTTCAGGTCTCCACTAATTGTGCATTTACCTTTATTCACTTTTAATTAACCACCTACTTCAGGGTTGTCCAATCCTGCTCCTGGAGCTTTCCTGAGTTCCAACATACTGCCTGCCTAGTGATCCTAAAGACATTGGCAGCATCCAAAATCCCATATTTCCATATAGTAGACCAAAACGCTCTGTCTTTTAATCAGAACGCAGAACAGCTGTATCACAGGCACCAGCCTAACTAACTTGCTCATCTCTCCCGCATTAACCCTATAACTGCCGGTGCAGCAAGCTAAACAGCAGTTTCACAATGATTATAAAGTCTGTGCGCTACACTACATTCTTTATTATTAAACGCAGTAATTAGAACAACGTCAGTCTACGTTAATCGACACATTCTTAGGAAATAGTGGGTTCACAGTGAATTATCAGAACTACTTCAGTAAGACAGTAATATCGTGCTTTACCTGGAAACCTAAAGCTGCACTAGGTGTACATCACGTATTAGCACAAAAACATGATATTTTGAGCACTCAATTGAAAATGTACATATAAGGTGTCAATCGTACTTACAGGTTGTGGTTCGGAGAGCTTGTTAGTCCAAATTAAGAAGATTAGAAGTCAACAAAGATAAAAGCCAAAATTAGAGAAGCAGTCCTTGGTAAAATGACAAGTTGTGTTCTTCTGTGCCACCTCTGTAGTACAAATACATTTTTCATTAATACTAATTTCATGATTGGTAACTTATTTGTCTTATTCTACTTCTTATTATATTGTTTTAAATAGAAATGTTAAAAAGCTTATAAGCATAAGTATTTGAATTTGACAGATGAAAATTATGCCATTGCAAAGGTAAAAAATAAAATGCCCCTGTAAATCACTTCACCTCGTATTAGGAAGACTAATTTTTGATCAGAATTTTTGATTATTGATCAGAAGGTGCTCCTTAATTTTTTTTAATTAGGAGGACAAGCACTCTTAATTACAAGAAGAAAAACACTGCTCTTAAACTGGGTGTGTGACAGGTATGGCTGAGGAATGGGGTTTGCCGAGGAAACATTTTCAGTCAAAATATATATTTTTTTGCTTTAACCCCCGAATACTACAACAATTATTACAACTTCTGTTTAAAAGAATAATCACAGAATACGCTATTTCTTCCATGTTTTAATTTTAATGGTAAACCCTTTGTTTGCCAAAAAATAAAGCGTTTAACTATTTAAAATAAAGAGTTTACTGTGGGAGTACTACACTCAACCAACACCAGTGAAGGCAGTTTTTGTCAGAGCCCTGGTTATTCTTAGTTTTGACATTAATTAAAATTTTTACACCAGACATATATATCGGTTAAAAATATTGGTTATCGGTTTCCTTGATCTGTAATAATCGGTATCGGCATCAGCCTTGAAAAACACATATCTGTCGACACCTAGTACATACATACATATCTGACATAAAAACAGAAACATTTAAATCCTTAAACATTTAAAACCTCTGTTTTTTCAGAATTTAGCAGTAGGAAATTACTAGTCATCCAGTTTTTTATATCAACTATGCATTCCGTTAGTTTTGCACATTTTTCATTGGGCCGCGAAGAAATATAGAGCTGAGTATCATCAGCATAACAGTGAAAGCTAACACCATATTTCCTGATGATATCTCCCAAGGGTAACATGTAAAGTGTGAAAAGCAACGGCCCTAGTACTGAGCCTTGTGGTACTCCATAATGTTCTTGTGAATGATATGATACCTCTTCATTCACTGCTACGAATTGATAGTTGTGTTTTTTTAATGAGATGCTTAATAACAGCCAATTTGAAGGTTTTGGGGACATATCCTAAAGACATTGATGAATTAATAATATTCAAAAGAGGATCTATGACTTCTGGAAGCACCGCTTTTAGTAGCTTAGATGGAATAGGGTCTAACATACATGTTGTAGGTTTTGATGATTTGACAAGTTTATACAATTCTTCCTCTCCTATAGCAGAGCATAAGTGGAATTGCTCCTCATGGGATCTATAGTGCACTATCTGATGCGATACTGTATCTGACGGCTGCATGGTTATAATTTTATCTCTAAAAGTATTAATCTTGGAAGGAAAGAAGTTCATAAAGTCATTACTGCTGTCCTGTTTTTTTATGTATTTTTTTTAAATTTAGCCTACTATTTTACTACCAATGCAGAGCTGTAGTTTAATTAATATAGTGTATTGCAGAATTTCTCTGTCCCTTGAGGTCCACTGACCTACAGAGTTCAGCTCTGATCAAACTCACCTGAACAAGCTAATCAAGGTCTTCAGGACTAGAAAATTACAGGCAGGTAAGTTTAAGTGAAATACACTCGTCTAAAGCCAAATTTGGCTCAGACATTTGTTGTAACTTGTTACTCATTTGGCAAGTTGAATGGGAGTCATATGAGAAGGGAAGAGATCTGCCTATACCACTGGAAGTACCCTGTATCCGTTCCAAGTCATGCTTATGGTCCTGACAAATGCTGCATCCACATTTCTAAGATTTGTGGAGCTGCTGTTCTGGCCTGTGCTGAAAAATATGCATCATCTGTCTTAATGATATGAGTGTTTAGATGGAAATTTACAGAACAAACCTGAAGCCTCAGTGTTGTTGGTCTCAATATGAAGGCGAATAAACATTATTCCTCAGCTATGACTGGACAGCAATGGTCAGTGTGAGTTAAGAAATATCCAAGAATGATGGGCTCTTGAAATTGTACACATTGTGGTTAGTGTGACATTAATCAGTGAGAAACGTCAAAGGTCACTGCAGCTTTGTCATCAAGACTTTGTGGAATACAGGTTGTCAGATACAACCATTTAATCATTAATCACAGTGTACCAGAATTCTCATACACTTCAATAACAGCCTCTTTGTAAAGATGTATTACAATGTGTTAGGTTCATAAATCAATCCTGACTAACAGCCCTGAATACACTTAAGCCACGCTGTATTAATGTTAGAATTCTTTGGAATAATACTTTTACAATGTATGTCTTCTTTTTTGTGAATGAAGATCTGTCTGCTAATATATTCATCCATTTGACAATTAAAAAGTTGCAGAAGTTTGTTACAATACAAGATTGCAGACATTGGCAGTACAGTTTAAAACACTCTTAATGCAAAATATAATTTCAAGTGTGCAGTTAAGAGAATTTCCATACCTAGTCTTGGTATAGTGATTGAAATTCAAGGTATTATAATCAGTTGATCCAGATCCTCTCTTTTGGATTACATATGATTCTGATTTCAGTTTACATGATTTGGATGAATTTTGTTGTCTTATTTTAAAACTCACTTAGCCTGCTTTGCTACTACAATACAGCATATATTCAATGATTGTTAGTGATCATCAATTTTTAGTTGAAGATGATTGGAGTTTTAGTTTTAGAAGATTGGTGACACTGATTAGAGGGAGTAAAGCATTTCTTTCAGGTCTCCACTAATTGTGCATTTACCTTTATTCACTTTTAATTAACCACCTACTTCAGGGTTGTCCAATCCTGCTCCTGGAGCTTTCCTGAGTTCCAACATACTGCCTGCCTAGTGATCCTAAAGACATTGGCAGCATCCAAAATCCCATATTTCCATATAGTAGACCAAAACGCTCTGTCTTTTAATCAGAACGCAGAACAGCTGTATCACAGGCACCAGCCTAACTAACTTGCTCATCTCTCCCGCATTAACCCTATAACTGCCGGTGCAGCAAGCTAAACAGCAGTTTCACAATGATTATAAAGTCTGTGCGCTACACTACATTCTTTATTATTAAACGCAGTAATTAGAACAACGTCAGTCTACGTTAATCGACACATTCTTAGGAAATAGTGGGTTCACAGTGAATTATCAGAACTACTTCAGTAAGACAGTAATATCGTGCTTTACCTGGAAACCTAAAGCTGCACTAGGTATACATCACATATTAGCACAAAAACTTGATATTTTGAGCACTCAATTGAAAATGTACATATAAGGTGTCAATCGTACTTACAGGTTGTGGTTCGGAGAGCTTGTTAGTCCAAATTAAGAAGATTAGAAGTCAACAAAGATAAAAGCCAAAATTAGAGAAGCAGTCCTTGGTAAAATGACAAGTACACAACAAAAGGTTCGAATTGTATTTCTGTGGTATCCTTAAACACAGCGTGATGTAAGCGTGATGTAAACATGATGTAAACACATTAACTAGTCTAGCGGCAGTGTTTGTGGGCAGGTTAGACTGTTCGTATTTCACGGGCAGGCGGGGATTATGCAAATGTGTTACCCAGTGACATATACCGGTAACAGACAAAAGATTCGAAAATATGATGACTCTTTAAGGCGATTCAGAATCGATGGGTATAGAATCACCCACTTTAAAAGACTAATTTTTTGTTGCTTTGCAGCCTGAAATGAAGACGGACACAGTTTTTGTTTTGTCCAGCTGTATTTACTCAGTGCAACTTATAACATCCAAGTGAAAGATAAAACACCAACATGTCAGAATTGTTTTTTAATAAAACAGAATCACTGAATTGGAAAAAGGTGTCAGTATTTTGTTGAAGCACCTTCTGCTTTAATTACAGCCTTTAGTCTGTTGGGATTTGTCTCTACTAACTTTGCACATTTAGGCTTTGCAGTATTTGCACGCTCTTCTTTGCAGAACTGCTCAAGTTCAGTTAAATCTGATGGTGAGTGTTTGTGGACTGCAGTCTTCAAGTCATTACACAGATTTTCAGTGGGGTTTAAGTCTGGACTCTGACGATGCCATGCAAGGACATTCATCTTTTTCTCCTTCAACCACTGTCTGCTCAGTTCTGCTGTGTGCTTTGGGTCATTGTCATGTTGGAATTAAACCTTCTTCTCATTGACAACTTTCTGACAGAGGACAGCAGATTTTCCTCAAGAATTTGATGGTATTTTGCATCTATTTTTCCGTCTATCCTGACGAGTGCTCCAGTCCTTGCTGCAGAGAAACACCCAAAACAGGACATCACCACCTCCATGCTTTACTGCAGGAATGCTGTTATCTGGATGTTGAGCTGGACTGGGTTTCTGCCAGACGTGTCGTTTGTTGTTGGGGCCAAATAATTCAATTTTAGTCTAATCTGCCTCAATATCTTCAAGGTGTGTTTTGGCAAAGCTCAGTCTTGACTGCATGTGGCCTTTCTTGAGGAGTGGCTTTTTTATTCAACCCTCCCATACAAGCCACGTTTGTGGAGAATTTGTGATATTGTCACATGCACACAATGATCACTCTTTGTCATAAACTCCCGCAGCTGCTTCAGAGTTGCTGTAGCTCTTGGTCTCCTCTCTGATCAGTCTCCTCCGGCTCTTTCATCAGTTTGGAGTGACGGGACGTTCCAGGGAGGGTCTGTGTTTTATCAAATACCACTCTGCTTCTAGGCATCGATAAAGACTTTGAAATGTTTTTGTCTCCATCTCCTGACTTGTGTCTGTCCACAACTTTATCCCGGAGATCTTTTGACATTGTCTTGCCACCCATAGTTGATTGTTTGCTTCAGTTGCACTACTAAGGACTGAAATGCTCCAGGAAAGCTCTTTTCATGCTGAGCTGATCAAAATGAGCACAGCTTTTTACAGCTGAAAGTCAAATGGCTTTGTGTGCCAGTGAGAAGGTGATGAGCTACTCCTGATTGAGTTTATGCGTAATTTTTAGGAGGGGGTGATCCTTTTTCCAACTCCGTGATTTTTGTTGGTGTTTTATCTTTCACTTGAATGTTGTAAGTTGCACCGAGTAAATACAGCTGGATAAAACAAAAACTGTGTCCGTCTTCATTTCAGGCTGCAAAGCAACACAATGTGATTCTTTTAAAGTGGGTGATTCTTTTCTATACCCACTGTAGTAGTGAGAATTGGTCCTTAAAATAAAGTGTTACCATCCGGTCCAAACTGAGTGACACCTAATCAAAAGGCAGACTACACAAAAAAACTAATTTAAGAAACATGCAAAAATGGGAGCAAAATTTTAACAGGAACATAAAAAGCTGAAAAAAAATCATGTATAATTCAAATCTTTAATTTGAAATTACCTTTACCTGGTTGATGTTATTTTATCGTTCTGTTTATTTTTTTAATTTGGCAATCAACCAATCATAAATTAAAATTTGTAAGTCGCTTTGGATAAAAGCGTCTACTAAATGACTAAATGTAAATGTAAAATAGTACAGTCCAAGCAAACGTAATGCTGATGCATCCATCGTAAGTGGCAAAGTCATTATAGGCAAGTCGTTTTTAGCTGCTACCGCCAGTCAAGACACTGCACACAAAACCCTAGTGCAGCTTTTGGAGCTCAGGGGTTTTTGCCAGGATGTCACCAACAATTAAAGAGCTATATTTGATTGAGAAAGTCAGGTAATTTGCAGTGTGTGGTTTGAAAACACAGAAAAGTGCAGGTTGTATGCACTTTGTTTGTCAGTCATCACGTATATGTCTTGAAGGACATTCTTTTCATACATTGAAACAAACTAGGAACAGGATTGGGCACCCCTGACCTACAACAAGGGTGCCCAATCCTTATCTGGAGATCTACCTTCCTGCAAAGTTCAGCTCCAACCCTGATCAAACACAACTTAAACGGCTTATTAGGATCTTCAGGAGCACTTATTAATTACAGACGGGTGTGCTGGAGCAAGTTTGGAGCTGAACTCTTTAGGTAGGTAGATCTCCAGGAACAGGATCTGGCACCCCTGACCTTGAACGATGATAAGCATGTTTTTAGACATGAATGTGACAAATGTGGTCTGTGCCATGAATTAATAGCTGTGCAAACTTTTAAAAGCGAACTTTAATTTCCTTTAAAAAATCTTAATGTATTAGGATTAAAATTATTATTAATAGCTTTTGTTAATTTAGGGGTTTGTTCTCATCACCATGGTCTCCCTGAGTTTAAATGGACACACCCATATCGTCACCTTGGAATTATAAGGTTCTATCTGCATTCTGAGCAGTTTCAAGATATTGAGCTTCAAAGATTTTGCATTCCATATAGTGATATGGGGAACAAGTCTCTTTCATACATCAGTCCCAAAATGTACACAACTTAAAAAAGACATCATGTAATGTAAATAAGTCACAGAATAAGAATGTGAACAACTCAATTTAGACAAAAATGGCAGATAGAACCTTATAATAAAGTGACTGTATATATCCGTTCTTGTGAATTGTAACAACAGTATAAATACACATGAGAATAGTGCATTTGTGTCTTTTTTCTTTTTTCTTTCTGCATACCATTTTACAGGTATGCAGAAATTTGAGTGAGTGAGACATTCTTAAAATAGACAACTTACCAAAAACATTTATTCATCTCTGAATACATAGACATGTTGCTTTCTTCAAACACTGATACTATCTTATATTTCTATATATAGTGTATATATTATTGGAAAATGAATGACAAATTATTCCCATTAGAGTGTTGCATGGAGAATTTGCGAGCCGTGTGCTGATCTTCAGTTCTAGCCCTGATTAGAGCTGTTAGAACGACATGCTCTGCACACACCTGTCCTGCTCTGGCGTGTGCCCACTAAATACCTTCCTAAACACATTTCCTCAGCTGCTGAAGACAACTGCAGATCAGGCTTCCTCTCGCAGTGCCCACTTTACAGGATCATAAGAAGTCCATTGTTGGAGCCAATGTTGGGCTTTATGCTCTGAAATTCCTGTCATAAAATGCCAAGACATTGAGCAGTTGATTTATCCCAGATTCGTCTTGCCTGCAGTGAATTATGTCCTTTGTGATAGAGATTTTGACAGTCTATTTTGAAATAACACTCAGGGAACAAGTGGAGAGAGATTGTCTCGTTTTTTATTTTTTCATTTTTTTTGTAAGATGGTAAATGGAGATTGTTGATGATAGGGAAGTTTTAAGCAACAATGATTTTTAGAAGGAACGGATTTATTTAGCCTGGCTGTTGTTGCCACAGCAGGGTTTATCCAGCCTTGGCCCCTGGCCTTATGCATTCATCCACTTTGTGTCAGCCTGAAGTGGGTAGAGTAGCCAAAAACTTACACAAGTACAATTACTCAAATGACCTTTAGTAGTTTTTCCATTGAAAGTAAGGGGATGGTTTTGGCTTTGTTTCTGTGCATTGAAATGAGCATTGTTGTGGAGCTTCTTTTAAATGGTTTAAGGATGGAGACTGATGTCTCTCCAGGTGATGGAAACAGATGAGCGATGATCACACCACTGCAGACACTTACAGAAGAGCTAATGGACTGATGTGTATTTTGAGCCTGTGTAGATGCTAGATCAGTAATGGTGTGTATGTTTGTCTTTGTATGTGCCTGTGTGAGTTGGAGGAATAATTCAGGCATATGTTCTGATCTGCTGGGTTCTCAGCTCTAATGGATAGTAGCAGCTGCCTCTTCATCTCCTCCAGACACAAACCACCATTGTATAAGTTTGCTCTCCCTTTCCAGTACATTCCCTCACTACGGCCTAGACTAACCTCTGATTGACTCGACTTATTCAGCACTCTACATTGCTTCAGTGTCACAGGATTATCACTTCCTTGTTTTTAAGAATATGTGGTCAGATATAAATAAATATGTAATTCCTAATAAAGTCAAAGAAACGCCCTTTAAAATAATAAACAGATACTATCCATGTAACGATTTTATTAGTAAGTTTAAAGAAGGGTTTTCGCCATTATGCAGTTTTTGTAAAGAAGAAACTGAAGCAATTGTACACTTATTTTTCAGTTGTAATTTTACCAAATTATTTTGGTCCCAAGTGTCTTTGTTTCTTTGAGTTATTTTACAAGTTTGTCACTATAACTGATGTAATGGTCTTGTTTATAGATTGTGATACTGGTTTATTGGAAATGGATTATACAATTAAACTTCTTATTCTATTAGGGAAATATTATATACATAAAGCAAAATGTATATCGGCTGTACCAAATGGTAGACTATTTTCTACTGATCTGAAGATTTTTTAACGACTCTCTAACTTCAATACAGAACAATCGAAAAGCTGTAAAGACATCTTGGCTGCTGAAAAGGATACTTGATGTATTAGAAACATGATTGATATGTGATCTAAGATGCAGAATTAGGATTTTATTGATTTACAGATTTAAATGTCTTTGTATTCCCCTATTGTTATCTCAATAAAAAAATAGCTTCAGTGTCAAAAATCAAAATCTTTTCACAAATCGTGTAGAATTAAAGGCTGTTCAGTATTGCTATAAGGAGACTTATAATGTGCAACATTTGTAGAGGTGGCTGTGGTGGACATGTCACTGTATTTCACACCCATTTAATACTGGTGTGTGTGTACAGTCTCCAGATGGCAGTGTTGCACTATAATACATTTAAACAGTGTATATGGCTCTCCCTGGTTGCCCATATGTCTGTGTCAATCACAGTTAGCAGCAGAGGTCAAGGTTTGGCAGTTTTCCCCTGCTGGTAGATGTTGCAAGGATACAGTTATGGAGGAAAAATGTGTTTTCCGTTTGAATATTAATCAGTCCTAACATGACTGGTACATAAACTTAGTTTACACAAGAAAGGAATTTGTCAGATTAGGTCCTGTGACTAATGCATGTTAGATTACATTTCCATTTAATAATTTAACATTTTGCCAAAGCATCTAACAAATGAGTAATATTACAGCATAAAGAACTAATCATTATATGACAGTAACATTAGAGGTGCTGCAGTGCATTCAGACTTGGCCAGAAAAGTACAAGCTAAAACTGAGATTTTAGTGTTAAACAAACAACAGTAAGCAATGATGAAATATTGCAGTAGTACATTAAGCTATAATTACCAATTCATACTTGTATTCATAACAGTTGCATGATAATTACAACAAACACAACACATATATAATTTATGAACCACATTCATACATTTTTTGTTATTATACCATTGCCATTGAATACATTTTTTACGGTCACAATATTTTTAAATGTTTTCCTATAACATCAATTTATGCATTGGATAATACAGCATTATGGTTACTCCCGTGTTAGCTTTATCAATCACTCTGGGTGGGTTTGTCCAGTACTGGATGGGCTGACCATGTTTTACACTCACACACAAGGACTATCAACTGGAAATGTTGAACAGCCCTCCTGCCCCTGAGCATAAACATTGATCTCACTGAAGCCCCATTAGACTTTCCATCAGAACGTGTCTCTTAGATAAGCTTTCTAATGCTGAAGTCATACTAATGATAGTGTGCTCTCTGTGTAGTATGAAACAACTGATGCTCACAAATAACATTTTGTAATTAATTTAGTAATGTTGACATACAGGCTCATCATTTATGAGACTGTTGCAGTGAGTAGAATGTTGGTTTCAATGGTTCTTTGCAGGATATTAATCAGTGCTGAGGAAATTATTTTAAGTTAACTGAGGCTTACCAAACTACAAGATACTTACACTAGAGTACTTCAACTAAAATTAATATTATGTTTGTTGTATGTTTTTATTTATTTATAGTGGTTTTCAAAAGTCAGTCACTACTGAAAAGTGCAGTTACATTTAAACACCATTTACAGATGCAGTAGTCTAATTGATTGCATTTGGCAATCGAATATCTGGTGGTAGTTCTGTAATTGTTATTCAGATATACAAATTAAACAGCAGATTGCTTTTATGTGTTCCTTAATGATTTTTTCTGACTTCTCTGGATACTAATCAAACTGAAAAGGCTTCATGTAAACACCTCAATCTATCCGATTAAGTGCGATCCAAAAGTTAAATTAGATTGAAAGGGTTGATGTAGACCTGAAGTAATCCCATCAATAGGAAAAATAACGGAAAAATAAATATATAAACGCTTTAACCCAACTATTTTCTCAAGAGTCAAAAAATACTTGTGCACGTGTGGTGGCGTGATGCGTATGTTTATATGCGTCTTAAGAACGTGTGTATGTTTATTTACGTCCTATAAACTGGTCAGTGGAGGAGTGAATATTTACTAAATATTAGCTAAAAAAGCTTTTCTGACGGATAAAACAGCTTTCTTTTAGATGTGTCATCAAGATGTGTCATTACATTATCATGGTGTCATTCATCGGTTCTGAACACAGCATCTGAGCAGTGCGAATGCAGAATTTTGTGCATTTCATTTGTAACATGTAATCGTTATTTAAACAAATGTGCATCATATTTCAATGTTTATGCTTTATATAAAAATAACTTTTAGAATCTGAAATTAGATTGACAGAAATCAGCACATTTAGACATATCTACAATGACATGATATCATTGATGTGATGTGCAAACGAACTGATTATGTATATTGCCCAGAGCTAAATTTGCCAATGACCACATTAAAAGCTAGGTGTAATGCATTTTAAGATGTATTGTGATCACATAACTGAAGTCACATGTTGTTGTCAGGGATGGATTCTGGCCACATTCAGTGTAAGTGTAAATAAAATGTAAGAACGTGTAAGACTGAAGTTGTGCTACAAATGATTATCTGTTGCTTTGATAGACTGGGTTGTATAGAACAATGTCATGCTTTGCTTTTATCTGTCAGTAAACTACAGTAATGCTTGATATTTTTTACAACTTTTTAATAGGCTTTTAAATGTTAATGGTGGTGATGGATCAGTACTGGCGTGACCTTGGAGCGATAGAGAAACAGACACTCCAACAGTAAAAAAACCCCAATCTAGGCAAATTTCTGGAGCTCCACTTCCATATGATCATACCTCAGTCTATTCAAACAAACTGGAAACACTTTAAAATTAAAGGGGTCATATGATGCGATTTAAATTTTTCCTTTCTCTTTGGAGTATTACAAGCTCTTGGTGCATAAAGAAGATCTATAAAGTTGCAAAGACTAAAGTCTCAAATCCAAAGAGATATTCTTTAAAAAAGTTAAGGGTCAACCACACCTACCAAATGTTCACGCAAAGAAAGAAGGCGTAACTTTTATTCTCGCTGTTGTATTGTTGCTGCCGCCGCCATGTCGTGAAGACGCTGTGTGCTTCGTTGTGAAAGCAAAACTACTTTGTTTGGTCTTCCAAAAGAGGACGATATCCGCTTCGCCATGCCTGGAGCTGATCCGTGCTGGTCGCTGAGGAAATGCATCAACTTCGCGCTGTGGATCGGCTTTCACCGTAGACTAGGTGTTGCATCGACTAGTCGACTTCAATGCTCTGCCATAACGCTTTAAGCTTGACGTCGACTAGTCGCTGGTCCTATAGAGGGCGCAACAGGATAAGAAATCGTTGAAGGACTTCCACAATTACGCTCCGCAAATGACAAATAAATGCTTACTCTGAAAGCGCTCCACAAGAGATGTGTGATTATATTACTGGATGCTCGAAATTGAACTGGAGAATGCACGTTTTAAACAGCTTATTGTACAGGTAAGTTAATTGCTGTTCTAATTTAATGCGCTGCTGCACTGTAACGCACACACATAGGCTACAGACAGTAGCGCGCACATAATCATTCAGCGCGGAAATGTATTGTCAACACTTCTGTGATTTCTCAATAAAAAGTTCAAGCGTATATTTCTTAATATCTAAATTCCACAGCTTCACTACTAGTAGAGAGACGCTGCCAGGTAGAATTAATTCACACACGCAATCGCTCTCACTAATGCATTCATTTGAATGTAATCTTTACTGTGCTACTTTATCTGTATCTGATTTAGAGTGAGCAGAAATCTGTGAGAAATATTACGACCCAAAGACAAAAGAACAGATAAAAAAGCTGTTATAGGAGCAACAGCCATGTGGGCATCGCTGTGTCATATGCCATAGCTGTACACAAGGTGTTTGTCACAGCTCCAGACTTACTTGTTCATTAATGACGTCATCACCGACTAGTCGACTTCGACTCGACTTTCATCACATAAAAGTCGACTTCAAAAAATCATAAGTCATTCAACCCCTACCGTGGACGAAGCGGAGTCCAGCCCGGGGTTGCCACATGTGGTTGCCGCAAGCCTCTGCTCACTCAAGACCGCCGTGTGTGATGCTGTGTTTCGTTGTGAAAGTGAAATTACTTTGTTTGGTCTTCCAAAAGAGGACACAACTAGAAATCAGTGGTTAAGTTGTATTTACAACACTGTTCCAGAACACTTCAACCCAAATATTCAGATGTGTGCAGCACATTTTATGGAGGACTGTTTCCTGATCCTGGGAGAGTAGACCACAATGCCGGCTGTTCTGACTCACTCACTGTAAGTTTGTTTATATTTAAAGGATTTGCCACAGATGATTCAAACGTGAGTTTTGAGCAGTGTAGTGTAGCGTTTGTCATTTCTCCGATCACAAATGCAGACATGGTTTTATGTTTACGCGGCGCGATGCAACGCAACGCGTAAAAAGACAGTATAAGTCATTATAGTCCATTATTATGTCCCGAATGGATGCAACAAATGCCTTGTTTATAATGGGTTTTACCCAACCCGCCTCAACTTTTTTACGCCCCTTGGGCCGGGCCAATTTTCACGTCATAGTTCAGACGTGGGCTGGGCCTCTGGCCTGTTTTAGGCTTCTCCTTATTTTTATATTTTTGACATCAATCAATTAGGCTAGTGATGAAAAAAAATTCTCTCACTGGTGGAAACAAGACGAGACTGTGCTACCGCGACTGTCAAGAGTGGCTTGACGGTGTTTAGTGTCAGCAGCAGCAGCATGTATGGTGCGTGCCGTCAGCGCAGCTGAACAGTTCTGCATTCAAATGCAAGCAATAGGCTTAAGCTTGCCGCAAAGCACCGGCAAAAGTAATTACCATAAATGTGACGGGGGAAATAGTAAGGAGATATTTTAGATATTTACTAATAAACTAGTGTTTTCTGAGTCGGTGTCGCAAGGATGAAGTTGCCGATCCTGACTCGCCATCTCCTCACTAGCTTTTAGAGAGAAGTGCATCTTTACAGATTATGATTATAATGAAAGAGTTTTTGTTTTTGATTTGTTTGATTTCGTTAAGTAGTAATTTAAAGCTTTCTATAGATATATTTATCATGTCTGTGAGACATGTATTCGCTGAGTTTTGGTTCATTTTTGTGAAGCGCTCCTGTTCAAGACCGAGACGGCAGAAAGCGCATCGTGTTTGTTTTCTTTATTTTATAAAAGCACAACGTTTTGTTGATATTGTGAGTGCACACAAATAAAAGTAGGCCCTTTACAGTTACAAATGATGTATTGCTCTTACCTTTATGAGTAAAAATGACGGCATATCCACTGAAAAAAATGCAAGTGATCGTGCTGGCACCTCCATGTCCTGCAAAGCGCGCTTCAGCTTCCACTCTCCGCGCAAACTATTGGATACAGTGCACATTTATCTAGGTTTAACGTTAAAACATTGTTATATGCTTGAACTGTTTTATATCTATAGATTTTATTTTAGGCAAGTCGTGATGATTTGAGAATGCTAAATTGATCAAACATAGGCTCACTGTCTGCCGCTGGCCGCTTGGTCGTTACTTTAAAAAAACAAAAACTTATATTTTAGGAAACAAAAAATGCTCCAAACGTTTTTAATATTAACTTAATTAAAAACCGAAACTAAATATAATCACTTTGCTATTACATACAAAACGGAACTATTTTAATAGCTATATTTTAATAGCTAAAACGGTAGTATAAGCTGTTTTGGGAGAAGGGGAAAAAAGACGCGCTCAGTGCACATTTATCTAGGTTTAACGTTAAAACATTGTTATATGCTTGAACTGTTTTATATCTATAGATTTTATTTTAGGCAAGTCGTGATGATTTGAGAATGCTAAATTGATCAAACATAGGCTCACTGTCTGCCGCTGGCCGCTTGGTCGTTACTTTAAAAAAACAAAAACTTATATTTTAGGAAACAAAAAATGCTCCAAACGTTTTTAATATTAACTTAATTAAAAACCGAAACGAAATATAATCACTTTGCTATTACATACAAAACGGAACTATTTTAATAGCTAAAACAGTAGTATAAGCTGTTTTGGGAGAAGGGGAAAAAAGACGCGCTCGGGCCGGTAATTCTGATAAGCTTGTCGGACATGGGCCGGGCTAGGGCCTGAGCGTCTCGGGCCAGGGCCGGGCCGGGCCGGGCCGGGCCGGGCCAGGCTAGGGCCTAAATTTGAGGCCCGTACAGGGCTCTACTTCCTTCCCTAAAGTCTTGGCATTTTTTGTTGTTAAATGAGGGTTGCGCCACTGTAAGAGCACAATGCACATTGAACAGCCCTGAAAACTGTTGTTTGATTTGCATCGAGACATTGTGTTGCTTTTTCTTCTGTCAGAAAGAACATTAGAAAATTAAAAAACAACAGCTGAAACGTACTACAAACAGATATAGTTTGCTTATTATTATAAAATGCTAATATGCCTTTTTTTTTGCTTAAAGCATTGAAGTGTTATTTGTATACTTTTATATTATTTATTAGTTTGAATTAGCTTTTGTTTTTCTATTTTCAGTTTTTTATTTTAAATTTAGGTTTTAGTCATTTTGTTACGTGCTTTTGTTAATCTTAGTTCAACTCCATTTTTTTCTTTTTAAGTTTACATTTTTTCATTTATATTTCATTTCAGCTTTATTTCAATTACTGAAAATGATTTTTATGATTTAAGTCTTTAGTTTTAGTTAAAAATAGCAACACTGAGCATATGGCCATATTTACATGAAGTGTAACAATGCTGTATTGGGCCTCAGCTAACTTCTCTTTAGCTCAGATTGAATACTAAAATATCTGTTCTAATATCAGTGGCGCTCTCTTGCATAATGTCCTGTGCAGTTGATGGAAGACATTAGCTCATGTTCATCAGTATCTGTTGCTCAGTGCTTCCAGCAGAGGGCACTGCCTTCTCTTACTAACACTAGTGATCTAAAGCCATTCACTCAGTCATTTTCACTGAGAAATTGTCAATTTCACAAACAATTGCAAAGAAATGGCAAATAACACATTGAAGTGTGAAATTTTGATGTAAAAAAACCCCTGAAATGATAATTTTCTTGTAAAACATACTCTAGTAATCTGTGTTTCATTTACAATTTAAATATATTACAATTTATGATATCATCATGCTTTTAGCAAAAAGTCAATTATACTTTCTGTAAAAGTTTAGTCGCAGGTAGTAGTGGGCTAAGATGGCCTCTATGAATAATTTAACATTTTGTGCTATAACAACAAAATTAGCAAAACACTTTTCTATTTATTTAATTTAATAACGCATTGGCTGATCATCATCCTGCACATTCTAAACGTATATCTAAATATGTTACAGTTTAAAAGTAAACGCACAATATCTTAAGGAGGGCATCTTCCCCATCTTACCCTATAAAACACACAACATGAATGTTATTTACAGCAGACAATAGATGAAGTGCAATGGAAAAGTCCAGAACAAATCCTGACTGATATCACTGTGACGTTCACAACAAGAGAACATGGAGAGAGCTGTTTGTTTGACCTTCATTCATACAGTTTTGTTTAAAAGAGATGATATTGGTGGAGATGTTCATTGAATCTGCTTCTCCTAATCTGCTGCTTCACCCACGGCTCCAAACAGGAGAATGGAAACACTCTTTCAGTCCTATCAGGAAGAAAAATAATGAACTCATGCTTTCTAGTGCCTCTATAAATAGATACCACAGGCTGTAAAAAACAGAAAATACTGTTTTTGGATTGAGGAGGGCCAGGGTCCTGTTCATATGAATTAAAAAAAAAAAAAAAAAAAAAAAAAATGGGTGGTTTCTTTCTGAATTACTTTAATTACATTGCATTGTTTAGGTTTAAGGTGAAGCGGCTGGTGAAGGTGAACCACTTTAGTCCCTCTCCTTGTTATGCATCCAATAGCATAGAGCTGCAAATTTAATTGATTACAAAAGGCTAAATGAATGTCAATTGTTGTGGTTTTGAGCCTAGGATGAGTTGAATGAATGAAGACTTACTTTTTAAGGGTGTTTATTAAATGCTCCATCTCCATTTTTTGGGTTTGTTTGGTTGTCTTTCATCTTACTGTCATCAGGGAGGGTTGTAAGTGAAACACTGAAGTTAATCTGGAGATTACTGGACGTTTCCTCAGGGTTGAGTGGGTTTGTTTGAAGGTCATATCCTGTTGTAAGAACCCATCCGCCTCTTCTGTAGCTTAGTAATAGACACATTGCCATCTCATGATGAGAAAGCGCAGGTGGTGGGCTTTAATCGGTTTGGCTTCTTGTGCTGTTTACATTTGTCTACATCAAGTTTCAAGAGGAAGTACAGTATATCTGAATGAAAAGAAAATTAACTAACAGGTGGGAAACGTAAGTTCACTTTAGGACCGATGCATCACTGGATCTGAATCTGGTTGAAATGGAGTAACATAAATTAAAAAGGTCCTTCTATTTTCAAAACTGTCTGTCTGCTCGATATGTGGATTTACATCTTGAGATCATTTGCTACATTGCCTGCTACTCTTTGCTCAAATGTTCTCTGTTTATGATGTTTATGGTTCACAATTAATCTAAACCCGCTTATATTGGATACACAGTTGTCTCAGTTTGAGGTTGAATTGGATACACTTTACAATAAGGTTTAATTTCTTAACAATAGTTAACATGACCTGACGATTAACAATAACTCTACAGCATTTATTAATCTTAGTTCATTTTTACATTTACTAATAAATTGCTCAAATCAAAAATTGTATCTGTTAACTTTAGTAACTTTAGCACTATGAACTAACATGAACAAAAGAGAACAATTGTATTTTTTTAACTAATGTTATCAAAGTTGAATGAATTCTGTAAAAATGTATTGCTCATAGTTAGTTCATGTTAACTAATGCAGTCACTAAAGCTAACAAATGGGACCTCATTATAAAGTGTTACCAATTTTTTGTGCGCTTTGTCAGCATAAACACTTTATCTTACTGTCAGCACTTAACCTTTGTTCATACAAAGAAAATGTCATTAATCATAAATAAAAGAAAACATTGAAGAATTAGCCTAACAATTCAAACAGTAAAGCCGTATTTTGGAAGGGTTTGGCTGTGTCACGGGTTGCTACTGTGAGGAGCACGGAGCGAGGAAAGAGGAGACCAGGAGTACAAAACAGAGGAGTTTAATTCTGTTTTTCTGGGAATCACACATAGCACAAGGAGTTGACAAACAATTCCAGACAAGGGAGAACAGAACGGGCTAGAACTAAATAGGACAGATACCGAGGGGCAGACAGGTGATGGGCATAACTAATAACAAGGAATAGGTAGTGGGAACTGGAAGGACCAAATAAGGACAACAGAAACATACACGTGACAGATCGCCCCCCTCTCGGACGGCGCGACCCGCGCCGTAACAGTACCATCAGGGAGGGGGGGGGGGGGGGGGGGCGTTTTTTAGGGTGGCCTCTTTACTAGTTATAGCATGAAATAAACATGAATGAACATCAGAATCTTGTTTCAACCGCGGAAAGATGCCAATACACACCATGTTTCAAGGTCAAGTCCACTAACGTTAATCTACTCTCCTGTTTGGTTGGTTTGTTGGACAGAAATGGCAGATTCGGCAATATGATTGATCAGATCGCCTGTCAATCAAACTCCCTGTGGGTCAACTGCCTAAGTAAGCGCCTAAGGTTACAGCCCGACAGCTCGGGGGGGGGGGGGGGGGGGGGTGGGCCATTTTTACGGTAGCTCTATAGCATTACTGTTGAAGAGTAATTGGCTGGTGAAGTGGATTTACTTATTTTAGAGTTAACAAATGATATCATGTTTACTGTAATATTCAAAGCAGATGTCGTAACAAATGTCAGTAGTCCAGGAAGATTTTAAAACGAGCTGTTCATTCATAAATTCAATCATCCTTACCTTCATGCTGTGGAAATACAAACTGAAGACAGAACAACAACGAGCACAGTGCTGAAAAGGGGCGGAGCTACATAAGGACAAGGAGAGCCTCCAGGGCGGATCAGGGGACTCAGGAGGCCATGGCACCCCCCCCCCACCCCCCTCCAAAAAAATGGGGAAATCTAGGATAGATTTTTCTTGGGGGGCGCTCTGGAGGAGCGGACACTAGATAGCGCTCTAGAAAGAGCTTACAAGGACTGGAGTGAGCTCTGGGGCTGGAGCCGACACTGGAGCGAGCTATGGGGCTGGAGCCCTCCCTGGGCTTGACTGGGGATCAGGAGCCCTCCCTGGGCTTGACTGGGGATCAGGAGCCCTCCCTGGGCTAAACGGGAAATCAGGAGCCCTCCTGGGCTTATCTGGGGAACAGGAGCCCTCCCTGGGCTAAAATGGGAATCTGGAGCCCGCCCTGGGCTTAACGGGGGATCTGGAGTCCTCCGTGGGCTATACTCGGGAACAGGAGCCCTCACTGGGCTGAACTGGGGATCAGGAGCCCTCCCTGGGCTCAACGGGGAAACAGAAGCCCTTCCTGGGCTTAACGGGGAAACAGGAGCCCTCCCTGGGCTGAACTGGGGATCAGGAGCCCTCCCTGGGCTGAACTCGGGATCAGGAGCCCTCCGTGGGCTATACTCGGGAACAGGAACCCTTCCTGGGCTGAACTGGGGATCAGGGTAGCGCTTACGTGGTGCTGGCACTGGAGGGTGCTCTGGATGAGCAGGCACAGCAAAACGCTTTCGAGAAGCTTGCACTGGAGTGAGTTTTGGGGCTTGAGCAGACACTGGAGCGAGCTCTGGAAGGCGCTTACGAGGAGCAAGCACTGGGGTTGGAATCGACACTGGGGCCTCATGAACGCATGGTGGGCTTGCCATATTAATGTTCATTGGGGTTGCCATATTAACAGCCGGTGGACTAGAGTAGGCCGCGAATGGCGGGCTGGTTCTGGCTCGGGGCAGGATGCTCTCCAAACACTGGAGGATTCCTTGCCTGGATGGACTGACAAAGGGGAGATGTAGGCAAGATAAGGCGGAGAACCGAGCGGCAATTTCCATAGCCGCAGGGAAAACAAAAAAACTTTTAAAAAAGGCGGAAAAAACAAATGCGAGGAAAAGTCGCCGCTCACTTTTTGTGTGGTCTGGAATTCTGTCACGGGTTGCTACTGTGAGGAGCTCAAAGCGAGGAATGAGGAGACCAGGAGTAAAAAACGATTAAAAGATTAATTCTTTTTTTCAGGGAATCATACATAGCTCAAGATGTTGACAAACAATTCCAGACAAGGGAGAACAGAACGGGCTAGAACTAAATATGGCAGATAACGAGGGTGGTGATGGGGATATCTAATATCCACAGGTGATGGGGATAACTAATAACAAGGAACAGGTGATACTAATAATGGGAAAAGGAACTGGAAGGACCAAATAAGGACAACAGGAACTAAACAGGAACATACACGTGACAGGCTGTCATTGTTCATTTATAAGGCTGAAAACAGACTGCTGGGGAAGATACAGGAGCTGATGGACTGACCACTTGTACCTCAATAACAGACTGTGGACTGGACAGACCATTAGCTTCGGACATACGCAGAGCATGTAAGGCAGGGCAAAGCTAAGCCTTCCCCTAGCCATGGGTTGGAAATTAACGGGGAAAAAATGCCTCCAAATTGTTTATGATGTATAATAGATTACTATTAATATACTTTTATGCTTTACCCTGGAGTTGGTTCACCCTCCACCTATGGATTCGGAAGTGGAGTGGTCTGAATGCTGTAATATCACAATGACACCTTGAGCTGCTCCTTTTGACTAATCAACCAGAAGATGTGAAACATGTTTTAACGTGAAACACAGAAAACTCTTGCAATCCTTTAATGATCCTCCAGTTTGTGTGTATATATTTTTTCATTTAGTGAGGTTTGTTTATAAAAACAAGTGCAACAATATCTTATATTTAAAATTTTAACTGTGCAGATCAGAATCAGAATGAGTTTCTTTTGCCATGTGTGCTTGCACACTCAAGGAATTGTTCTTGGTAATGAAGCTGCTAGTTAACATGCATAAATACAACAGCTCAGATCCTGCTGTAAAGCAGCTCTAAATGACAATAGTGTCATTATTTAGCTCAAGTCAGTTCAGTGTTGATTCTGTTCAGAGAGAACTACACAATGTATTTTAATTGTGATCATGGTTTCTGCATGTCTCCGTTTAATAAGCATACTCATCTGTGATATTTGCCCACTGGTTATCTATCCTGATGGTGTTTCATTTGAATTTGGCATTTGTGTAATCTTGAAATGGTAACAAGCCTCCACAAGCTTTCATGGTTGCGGTTGCCAGATGTCAAGATGTTTAAAGCCCCCAATCAGAGTTTTTCTTAAATTAATAAATTTTCTTCCCAGTGGTTTATTTAACCTTCCCAACCTGGCAACCATGCACTCACACACTCTCTACATTATGGAAAAAAGTCTGCTAAATGACTAAATGTAAATGTAAAAAGCACTGATGAGCTGAAAACACTGGCAAACACATTGGTGTTTAGCAATCTCTGTTGAGATGTTCTAATACAGCCAGTCTGTTATCTTTCATGCGGTTGTTTGCTGCAATTAAAATCTGTGTGCAAACCATGCGAGTTGACAAGTCTATGTGGAGCCAGGTGGTTAGCCTGCCTTCTCTATGCAGACTTATCACTGTCCTGGATGAGGCTGATGACTGTGGGATTGTTTGCAAGCTTCGGGATCTTAACAGAGGGGTCTGTGGGGAGAAGAGTAGTGGGGAGAGCACACATCCTTGTGGAGCACTGGTGAAGTGCTGATTGTGCCGGTGTTAGATTTTTCAAAAATTTCCCAGCCTCACTAGCTGCTTGTCTGTCAGGAGATATCACCCTATAACATCACAGAGATCAGATCCTTTACATTCACTGTCCCTCAGTTATTGAGTGTGTCTCTTACCAAATGACGCAAAATGTACTTCAAGATTAGCAGCATCTTTGACATCATTGCAAGTATAGATGACATAAGCTACTTTCACACTGGGCTTTGATTTCGGAAATTTTCTGGCAAAGTACTGGAGAGCCTTCTGTGTGAATACAAACTGGAACCAAAATGTCAGAGAACTTGATCCTGACATCAGATCCTTGTAAAATTACCGTAAATGGGCCTTTGCGAATAAAGTCAGAACCAATGCCGTGAAGCATGCGTTGAAGTCAGTTAAGTTCATTTTGTGAAGCCTTCACTCTTTATTTTTTTGTATTATCCCATTGTCAGATTGTGCAGAGGACTTGTCTGGTTCCTATGGTCTTGTGCCGATGGTCGTCGTGGTGATGAGGTCTTCACAGAGGATCTGTCTCTGGGGCTCATCTAGTTGACAAGGTCTCCGCTGACATTCAGGGCTGTAGAGGTCATCTCTAGGTGCTGATCCACCATCTGGACTAGATACGGACTGGATCTGGTGGCTACAGTGACCTCGGAATAAGAAAGAAACAGACAAATATTAGCGTAGATGCAATTCTTCTTACGATGTAACGAGTACATCGGGTGTTATGGGAAGTGTTCCCGGTTCTGGTTGACCTAATTAATGCAGCCTAACAATCCTTTAATGGATTTAAGTAATAGAAATGTGATAGTGTGTTATGTGTATGTCAGGTTAAAGAGATGGGTCTTTAATCTAGATTTAAACTGACAGAGTGTGTCTGCCTCCCAAACAACGCTAGGTAGATTGTTCCAGAGTTTGGGCATTAAATAGGAAAAGGATCTGCCGCCCGCAGTTGATTTTGATATTCTAGGTATTATCAAATGGCTAGAGTTTTGAGATCGCAGCGGATGTGAAGGACTGTAATGCAATAAGAGCTCGCTCAAGTACTGAGGAGCGAAACCATTCAGGGCTTTATACGTAGGCTAATTAGCAAGATTTTAAAATGTATTCAATGTTCAATCGGGAGCCTGTGCAGAGTTAACAGAACTGGGCTAATATGGTCATACTTCCTGGTTCTAGTAAGAACTCTAGCTGCTGCATTTTGGACCAGCTGGAGTTTGCATATTAAGTGCGCAGAGCAACCACCCAATAAAGCATTACAATAATCTAACCTTGAGGTCATGAACGCATGAACTAACGTTTCTGCATTTGACATTGAGAGCATAGGTCATAATTTAGATATATTTTTAAAATGAAAAATGCGGTTTTACAAATGCTAGAAATGTGGCTTTCAAAGGAAGGATTTCTATCAAATAGCACACCTAGGTTCCTAACTGATGACGAAGAATTGACAGAGCAGCCATCAAGTGTTAGACGGTGTTTTAGGTTATTACATGCAGAGGTTTTTGGTCCAATAATTAACACCTCTGTTTGTTCAGAATTTAGCAGTAGGAAATTACTAGTCATCCAGTTTTTTATTTTAACTATGCATTCCATTAGTTTTGCGAATTGCTATGTTTCATCAGGCTGCAAAGTAATGGCTTTTTCCAGATGATAACTACCAAGGGTAGCATGTAAAGCGTGAAAGCAAATGCCCTAGTACTGAGCCATGTGGCACTCCATACTGCATTTGTGAATGATATGATAGGCCTACCTCTTCATTCACTGCTACGAATTGATGACAGTCAGATAAGTAAGATTTGAACCATGCCAGTGCAATTCCACTAACATAATTTTCTAGTCTATTTAAAAGAATGTTGTGGTCAATAGTGTTGAACGCAGTGCTAAGATCCAATAGCACTAATAGAGAGATACAACCACGATCAGATGATAAGAGCAGGTCATTTGTAACTCTGAAGAGAGTTACTATGGTCTCAGTATTATGATACGGTCTAAATCCTGACTGGAAATCCTCACAGATACCATTTCTCTCCAAGAAGGAACATAGCTGAGAGGATACTGCCTTTTCTAGTATTTTTGACAGAAAAGGGAGATTTGAGATCGGTCTGTAATTAACAAATTCTCAAGGATCAAGTTGTGTTTTTTTTAGTGAGAGGCTTAATAACAGCCGATTTGAAGGATTTTGGGACATATCCTAATGACAATGATGAATTAATAATATTCAGAAGAGGAATGGAATAGGATCTAACATACAGTACATGTTGTTGGTTTTGATGATTTAACAAGTTTATATAATTCTTCCTCTCCTATAGCAGAGAATGAGTGGAATTGTTCCTCAGGGGATCTATAGTGGACAATCTGATGCGATACTATAACTGACGGCTGCATGGTTATAATTTTATTTTTAATAGTATTGATCTTGGAAGTAAAGAAGTTCATAAAGTCATTACTGCTGTGTGGTTGGGAAATGTCTGTGACTGTTGATGCTTTATTTTTCATTAATTTAGCCACTGTATTGAATAAAAGCTGCGGTTGTGTTTGTTTTCTTCCAAAAGAGATAAAGTAAGCAGATTTAGCAGTTTTTATAGGAGGAAATACTTTCCCTACATGCAATACGAAATACCTCTAGCTGCTCTCTTTCGGGCGCGAGTGTGCTGCGATATACCACGGTGTTGGACTGTTTTCCTTAATCTTCTTTAAGCATAAAGGAGAAACCATATCTAAAGTGCTAAAAACGAGAGAGTTAATAGTTTCTGTTACAACATCAAGTTTTTCTGAGCTATTAGATATGCTGAGGAATAGACGTGTGCCGGTATTCGGTAATGCGATATATCACGGTAATGAATATGCACGATATTGTTATGGTGGGCACTTCTAAATACCGTGAATAATTATATATTACAAATTATTCTGAATTTTTTATACATTTTAAGAATACTTTTCCCATCAACTTGTCAAAATGCACAACACCGCTGTATGCTGCGTGAAAGAGACGTGCGCACTCTGATGTAAATAAGTGCGGACGAGAAGCGCACGGCGGAACATGTGAGAGACGCTCTGGATGAACGTGCACTTTCACTCTCTGACAGCAGATGGCTCTAAACTGCAGAAATAATAATAATAATAATTCATTTAAATGCAGCCGTTACCCCGGAAACCCTGTAAACAAAGCAGCTGCACTACTTTCTGTTTCTGAATCGTGTTTACATGATTTAAACAGCCATTCAGATTTGT
>NW_015506090.1:474584-479128 GCF_001515645.1 Sinocyclocheilus grahami | reverse complement strand
GTTCCACAAAGAACCATTCAGTCAAAGGTTCTTTAAAGAACCATCTCTTTCTTACCTTTTTGTAATCTGAAGAACCTTCTTTCGCCACAAAGATCCTTTTGTGAAACAGAAAGGTTCTTCAGATGTTAAAGGTTCTTTATGGAACCATTTAGACAAAAAGGTTCTTCTATGGCATCGTGAAGCACCTTTATTTTTAAGAGTGTATTTGCTATGATGTTCATCACAGCTCCAAATACTTAAATATTTAGACTTAATAGGCTATTTGTTTTCAAACTTTTTTACATTTTAATCTGGACTACAACATGCCCTAGATGTTGTTTGAAAGTGTTTTGATTCTTTATTGTTCGGTCACACTTTACATTAGGGCTTCATTAATTAACATTATTTAATTCATTAGTTAACATAAACTGCCAATGAAAAATTCTTCTGAACATTCATTAATCTTAGGTATTCCAATATTTAATAACAGGTTGTTAAAATCGAAAGTTGCAACTGTGTTATTTAATAAGACTTTTTAAAACAAAGATTAATAACTTCTGTAGCAAATGTAGCTATTGCTCATTGTGAATGTTAATGCATTAACTAAGGTTAACTAATGAGGTCTTATTGTAAAGTGGTACCTATTGGTCTTTATAGTTCTTTTGCACTTTAATCTGTGTAAAACTTTTAACTTTATAAATTTTTCTGTATTGCTTTATTGCATTTAAATGTTCAGTTATTTTTGTTATAAGAAAAATGTTATTAAACCTGTTATACTGTATTATAACAGCACTTTTTTAAAACTAAATTTCAATATCGTGATAATACCGCATACCGTGATAAAAGCAGTAGCAATTAATCGCAACATGAAAATTTGATACCGGCATATCCCTACTGAGGAATTAAGACAAATCAGGAAGATTATTTGCAAAGCAGTCTTTTATGGCAGAAGTGATGGTTCTACCATATTTGTAACAAGGAGTTGAGTTTGCAGCTTTATCTATATGGAGTATACAGAAGACTAGATAATGATCTGAGATAACATCATTCTGCTGAAGAATTTCAATGCCATAAACATCAATTCCATGTGACAGTATTAAATCTAGAGTATGATTACGACAATGAGTAGGTCCTGACACGTGTTGTCTAACCCCAATAGAGTTCAGAATGTCTATAAATGCTGATCCCAATGCATCTTTTTCATTATCAACATGGATATTAAAATCACCAACAATTAAGACTTTATCTTCAGCTAGCACTAGCTCAGATAGAAAATCAGCATATTCTTCAGTAAAGTCTGTATGGTGTATACTGTAGCCAGTACAGACGTCAGTAGGGATTTATCATTAACACCTATTACACTAGATAATGTTATATAAAGCACCATTACTTCAAACGAGTTATACTTGGAACCAGATCTTTGAGAAATACTGAAAATATTGCTATAAACTTTAGCAACACCTCCCCCTTTAACTTTTGGACGTGGCTCATGTTTATAACAGTAATCTTGGGGGTAGACTCATTTAAAATAATGTAATCATCTGGTTTTAGCCAGGTTTCTGTCAAACAGAGCACATCAAGGTTATGATCTGTGATCATTTTACAATTTTTACAATTTAATTTACAAAAAGTGCTTTCATAGAAGGGGACCTGATATTCAATAAGCCAAGCTTTATCAATTGTTTATCTGTTTTATATCCGTTTTTTATTTGTTGAACATCAATTAAATTGTTACACTTAAATTGTTTTGGACGTTTTTTGTATTTTCTAGTTCGGGGAACAGACACAGTCTCTATAGTGTGATATCTAGGTGAAAGAGTCTCTATGTGCTGAGAATTAACTGATTTCTGTGATGTGAGGCAGCTAGCAGACGTCGGTTTAGCCAATCTGTCTGCTTCCTGACCTGGACCCCAGTTAGTCAAGTACAAACTCTAAGACTATGTGCCATATTTCTAGAGCGAAGAGCGGCACCACCCCAGGAGGGATGAAGACCATTGCTGCGTCCCAGTTCGCATACTATCCGTCCTAAATATTATTCGAAATTAGAATTAGTATGTCCCAAATCGTAGTATGTTGAAATGAGTATTCCAAAGGTACCCAGATGGTATACTGCTTCTGGTAGAAATTCAAAGTGCAGATCCGTGCACACTCTAACGGCTAATATTGCCCATAACACATTGCGCGGTGGACGAGGATTCGATTAGAACTACATACACGCATAAAAAGAGTTAAAGAACTACAAACATGGCGGATATGTGAGACCGACAGACAGTTAGAGAAAGGGGTTTGAGTGATAAATAATCAATATCTAACCTGTTTTAAAAAATATTTATTTAATGTTATCCGTGTTATATTTAATCTGCAGCAACACTGAACTTTATAATGATACGTTTGGTCATTACCTTTTAAATGCATCATTATGCAAACATATGAGCAGAGTTCTCGGCATGATAGACCCGCGACTGGCAGATCAACGTGCCTCTTCATTTCTGTCCAATATGGTAGGAAATTTAATTAAACGAAATATAAATAATTTTAACTTTGACAAGATGGTTGACAGTGCAGTTTAAACGGTGACAGGATGTACGTAACTAAGCAACAGAGCGTCCATTAAAGACGCAGTTATGATGAAGTCGTTTTTCCCAAAGTTTGCCTACTATTCTGCTACGTACTCAAAAGTATGTACTTTTTCTTCACAAAAAGAGTACATACTTTTAGGGCATTGTACAAGTAGGCGAATTGGGATGCAGCACATCTCTTTTCAACAGGTCAGGTCTGCCCCAAAAACTCGTCCAATTGTCTATGAAATCTATGTTATTCTGAGGGCACCACTTAGACATCCAGCCATTGATTGACGACCGTCTGCTATGTATTTCATAACCACGGTAAGCAGGGAGGCTGGGCGATTTGGCAAAAAATTTAAATCTCGTTTTTTTCAGAACGTTTTACCGATTCTCGATTTTTTTTTACGATTTTTAACTAGTCAACTTAAAAAATTTAACTACAACATGATTCAAGTAACTTTTTCTTTATTAACCCTCTAGTTAAAGAAAATTCTATTCCAAGTTCACCACACATTAAGTTGTCAACATGATGCAAATGTTAAATCACGTTCTTAAATATTTTTGCAGAAAAGATGCATTAATTACAACTACATCTTGTACAAATTGTCTTATACATGTTCAGAAATAGTATTTACATTTACATTTAGTCATTTAGCAGACGCTTTTATCCAAAGCGACTTACAAATGAGGATAATAAAAGCAGTCAAAACATCTCAGGTTACTTATGTAACCATGGTTCCCTGAGTAGGGAACGAGACACTGCATCCTCTAGGGGTCGCTATGGGGAACGCCTCATCGTGACCTGTTTCTAAAGCATACATTGAAAAAACACCAACAACACGTTGGCCGTCGACAGCCATGACGCCACTACCGGTGCGACTATAGTATAAATAGGCGTCGGGAGAACACATCATCCACTTCTTCGTCTAAAGCTTGCGTCCGTAGCATGGCAAGAAACCTAGAGGACGCAGTGTCTCGTTCCCTACTCAGGGAACTATGGTTACATAAGTAACCTGAGACGTTCCCTTTCATGGGAACTTCGAACTGCGTTCTCTAGGGGTCGCTATGGGGAACGGTATACCCACGCCGCCATGCTGAGGGGAATGCATGCCAGAAACCATGGCGAGCACTAAGTACCAACTCTACCATATTGCCATGGGAGTTGCCCCTGGGACGTTAGAAGGCTGTCAATGACATTATTCCCTACGGCTACATACCCCAAATAATGTACCTGTTAACCCTCTGGGGTCTGAGGCTGTTTTGGGCCCTGGAGAAGTTTTGACATGTCCTGACATTTGTGCTTTTTTCAGTTGCTAATAAACATTTTAATGATTAAGTTTAGTAGCACCATAATCAGCACAAACTGAGCTACAATAATATGTGGGCAGCATGTATGTATGTGATTGTGTTTTTGAGTTCACCTTCCTAAATTCCCCTGTAACCACCATCTCTCCACCTGACCAAGGTTAGGTGGGAAATTTCCTGCATTATAGTCTCCTATACTGGACCTATTAGGTTTGGTTGGTTCTATGGCTTCATAGTGACCATCTTACTGATTAAGATGAGAGGCTTCTCTGGACAGAGCTTCGATGCGGGAGCCATGATGGGTGAGTACGATCCATGTCTAAATATATGTATATATAAATATATGTATGTGCTAATGAACTGGTGGTTGTGTGTATACCCTTCTGCTAGTTTCTTTGCCGTGTTTCCCAGGACCTGTGTGTTTCTGTCCCTTTTTCTAGGGTAGGTCCTCGATGGGCATCCCCGCTGCTGGGTTCAGAAACCAGGTGCTCGACTTGCAGTATTTATTTCACTCATCGAGATATGTCCAGAAGGTAAGTAAAGCCGGGTTTCAGCTTCATACTTCCTGGATCATGCGGCCATAACACAGGCTTCTGCGGAGCCTTTGTGATTATCAGGCCCCCGGCACGTCACTGCAAAAATTTCCTGGATATCCGGGCTGGGGTTGCGCTTTCATGCTACCCTGACTGGTCTACC
>NW_015506090.1:466369-467130 GCF_001515645.1 Sinocyclocheilus grahami | reverse complement strand
TATCTGGGTCGCCCTGAGGGGTTTTCCCGATCACCAGGATATCCTCTTGAAGCACCACCCCCCTCACCATTGAGGGTTATTGTGAGTATGATGTTTCTTTCGAACGTTAATCCTCTCTGAGGAGTTGGATTCCTCGCTCCATGGGCTGTCCTCGTGGTAGTATTGAGCAATGCTCCCCTTTTATCAAAGGGTTACCTAGAATAAGCAACGCTATTCCTCTGAGTTCAGAGCTCTCCTCTCACTTGAGAAGGTTGAGTTCTCTGTTTCTCCAGAGCGCCTGGATCCAGCAGCATCAGGTGAATTAGGCCGTTTCTCTGCCTCCCTGATGCGCTGAGTGTTTGGCTAGTTTGCAGTATGCTTACCCCTCTAATTTTACAATCATGCTGCAGGTTGAGCCCCCTCTCGTTGAGAGCTGGGTCTGTGCTCCCTCAGCCAAGGTAAACTACTGCTAGCGTTACATCATTGGAACATGCTGTAGGTCGAGCCCCCTTCTCGACTGAGAATTAGGTGTGTTGCTCCCACAGCTAAGTAAATTATTGCTAGCTGTTCCAGCTTTGGAACATGCTGCAGGTCGAGTCCCCGTCTCGGATTGAGAACTGAGTGTGTTGCTCCCTCAGCTGAATAACTGCTAGCTGTTCCACCATGGGAACATGCTGTAGGTTGAGCTCCCTCTCCATGGAGAGCTGGATGTTGTTCCCTCAGCTACAGATTTACTGCTAGCCACTCCAGCATTATAGCCGTAGATATAGCGTCTGGGGATA
>NW_015506090.1:463000-466290 GCF_001515645.1 Sinocyclocheilus grahami | reverse complement strand
ATATATATATATATATATATATATATATATATATAGAAATGGATCGTACTCCCACACCATAGTTCCTGCTTCGGAGCCCAATCCGAATAAGCCTCTGGTCAGGACCATCAGTAAGGTGGTCACTATGAAGCCATAGAACCAACCAAACATCATGGGTCCAGCATAGGAGACTGTAATGCAAGAAATTCCCACCTAACCTCGGTCAGGTTGAGATGGTGGTTACAGGGGAATTAGGAAGGGGAAGATAAGGGCCCCCGAAGGAAATGAGTGGAAACTGAGGTATCACTCTGATCCGGACAAAAGTGCTGACGCCCTGTCTGGATCACATCCCTTAGGTCTTTTACCTACCTTGCTCTGACCCGCGATTCTTCCTACCCCTACCCGTGGGATTTTGTTTTGGGGGTGTACTAGAACAGGCTCTCATACTAGGTTGTTCGAAAAACATTATTTTACACATATTTTACATTATTACAACACCTGCATTGTTTTAAGGGTAGGTTTAGGGTAGGGGTAGGTATGGACATTAAAAAAAGCCTCAAACCACATGAATAAGATGCTGGTAGCACAATCTGATAGGTAAAGTTAGCATTTTTCGGTATCGATTTGTGCTACCTATATTTTTAATGGGAGGTAGCACAATCTGAGCGGGTAGCACAAATCGTCAGAACACTGGGCGCGCCAACCATTTTTCCCATCCTTAAACTAGCAAAAGTGGATTCGGACACACCCTAAAGAGCAATTGCGCCGTGATCTTTAGACCATGCACTTAGATAGTTAAAATAGGGCCCCTTGTGCAGGTTATTGCTGCCAAAAAAAGTTCACTTACTTTTTCCACCCTGAACTGTACAGTTAAAGGGGTCCTATTATGCTCTTTTACAAAGTCTTGATTTTGTTTTGGGGGTGTACTAGAACAGGCTCTCATACTAGGTTGTTCGAAAAACACATTCTTTTACACATATTTTACATTATTACAACACCTCTCTCCTCAGTCTGACATGAACGGCTTGAATAGTTCCTGAATCAAATGAAGGCCCGCCTTTTGAAATACGAAATGTGCTGTGATTGGTTAGCTGGGTCAGTGTGTATTGTGATTTACTCCACTCGGCGCCTGGTCGGGAAATGTCATGCCCCTTACCATAGCCGCCTACGAGCTTCATTGTAAATATTGCAATCAAATCAATTTGAGCGCGATTTAAACCCGGATGATTGTAACCACTCTAAGTTCGTCTGCCTTGGGAAAGCTAGCGTGTCTCCAACATAGTGATAACACTCGTTGCCTTCTCTAGTGCAGCTCAACCAGGTCTCGTCCCATTCGTCGATATTTGTGATATCACAAATCCCGGAAAATATGCGTTGTAGTCCAAACGAGTCATTCCTTGTAGTTTTTGAAAAATGATTTCTGTTAAATAAAATATCTTGTATCGAATAAATATATCGACTTTGAGCTTTGTAACTTTGCAGATCTTTTTTATGCTCAAACAGCAACATTATTTCAAATTACTGCCCACACTCCAGTCCAGTAGGTGGCGGTAAATGCACCTTTCAGTTGGTTTGCCAACCGCCAATAAAATTTTAAAGAAGATGATGTCATTCACTTCTTCGTCTTCACTGACTGTTTTGTTTGAAGCGTGCATTTGAACGTGGTAAGAGCGATCTCTATTCTATTATTATGGCGAGCAATAGCAGAACGTTTAGAGGATGTGTGCATCCGTGTTGTCGTTGTTTAACATCTGATAACACACACAATCTATGCGCTATTTGTTTGGGCGAAGAGCACGCACGCGATGTCTCAGAGGGGGCAAAAAACTCGTGAAATTGCACGTCAAAATAACACGTTGTCAATATTTTTTGAGACCCCCCAAAATTTCACAAATCACATTTTCAGGGGAGCCCATGTCTTTTTAAGGGGAGCCGAGCTCCCCCTAGCTCCCCCGTAGTTCACACCCTGCCCCTGACACATTCATGGTAATTACTTTTGTGGCAAGCTTAAGGCTATTGCGTGCATTTGAACGCAGAACTTTTCAGCTGCGCTGACGGCACGCTCACTCTGCTGCTGCAGCGGGACAATGAACACAGTCGAGCCGCTCTTGATAGTCGTGGTAGCACGGTCTCGTGTTGTTTCCACCAGTGCAGCAAAAAAAAAATTTTCATCACTAATTGATGGATGTCTAAAATATACAAATAAGGAGAAGCCTAAAACAAGCCCGATGCCCGGCCCGCGCCTTAACTATGATGTAAAATATTACTATGCAGCAATCTATGCAGCAGTCATCCTTATTTGCAGAAATGTGGCAAAACATCTCTGGAGAGAACCTCAGATTATTAAATTCGAAAGTGCTTTCCATATTTAGATCAACACAGGCTACATTTGTGAACGCACATTTTCTGCAATGTCGTGTGTCGAGTCACTCTTCTGTGCACTTCTTACAGACTGCAACTTACTATCGCAACTTCATTGTGCTGTTACTCCTTTCGAACCAAATTTCACAAAATTGGTCAGCTCCCGACAGCATCAGGTGTTTTATTAATGGTGAGTATAATTATTTATTCATGTATTTCAATCAATGTAATCGATTAGATATCATAATATTTAGGCTATAATATGCTATTATAAATCTGGTTGGTTTGTATTGGTGACATAATATGTAAATGATATGCGTACGGCCCGTGAGGCTTCCACTTGAACCATAGTGCGGCCCGGTGGAAAAAAAAGGTTGAGAACCATGGCTAACGGAATGCTAATCCATTATGAGCACAGCATGGGACATCTGGATGTGAGCGAGACCGAGAACGAGCTGTCTTCATGAATCTGCCTTTTCATCTCAGTAATTTCAGCACACCACAGCACAGGGCTTGTGCTTTACTCTAGCTTTCACACAAATCATAATATTTACATTATGGTTGTATAATTATAGTTTTTGTCATGTTTTTTGGTTTTGATGACCATTTAGGGCGATGAAAAACATACCCCTGCAAAATGCATCCATTGCGTTTTAACACCCACATGCACCGCTCAAAAAATATTTACTTCATCAAAGGTGCTTTTCTGTAAGAAAACAAAATAGTGATGTGGAGTTCGTTTGCAGCACTAAAAGGTATACAGGTATAAAGGTATACTAAAGTATATATATATATATATATATATATATATGTATGTATGTATTAAAATGTATTTCATTAGTAATATATGTTGTTAAGGACTTTATTTGGACAACTTTAAAGGCAATAAAGGGTCACACGCACAGGCACACGCACAGACACACACACACACACACACACACACACACACA
>NW_015506090.1:460908-462693 GCF_001515645.1 Sinocyclocheilus grahami | reverse complement strand
AAAAAAAAAAAAAAGAATTAGCAGCAAGAACTGCTTATGAAAAACTGCTGATGTTTCAACAGATCTTTTGTGACACTAGACTGTCTATTGGTGTTTCAATTTTGATTGAAATATGACCATAAGGGGTAGTGTGTATCCAAGACAACAAAGCCTAAATAAACATGGGGAGAGCCGTCGGTGAACGTTCTGGATAATGTTCTGATCTCTTCAAGTTCAAACAGGCTGTACGTTCAGACTTCGCCCCTCCTAGAAACTCATAGAAAGGGAAAGGACCTAAAAGTGTTTTGTGATGTCTGTAGAGTTTTGTGTTGCATGTCATTTATGGCTCATTCCTGTTTTACTTTTCATGCTTGTAGGCTATTTTTTTTTTAATGAGCTCTTTTCACAAGATCGTCATGACCCAAAGGATTAAAGGCGTAATCCTGCTGTCTGTACAGTCATTATTAAATTCCTCTACAAACAGCAGAAATACGGATTATTGCAAAAATGATTTTACTGTGTATTTCATGGATGCCTTTTAACAAATCTAATAGATCTCACAGAGGGATAGTCAAGAACTTGTTTTGCATTGTGCTGATGGGGACGAGGGGTTCTTGGGACATACGCTTTACGTGTAGGCGTCATATACAGATTGCGCTCACGGAAAAGCTGCGATTTCTCAGAAGAGTTCTCTGGAAAGTTGAGGTTCCCTAAGTGCCTTGAACCCACTACTATAAATTGTTTGTTCGAAATTACTTGGCGTAGGTGAATAAAAGTCACCAATTACGTATCTTTGTCAATTATTGTTTAAAGGAAATGACAGCATTGAGCAACGCAAGCGTGTATTTACAACACTATTTTCATCAGGTTTATGCGTAATAGTGCCCATAATAAGGAAACGTGTCTAACTGTCAATACTATGGTAAAATTCCTAAATGTCCCGATGACTTAGAAGTGAATTAGGTGGCAGCTGAACAAAAGACTGGAATACACGACTCGACTTTAACTAAATTTTTTATCACTAGGCATCATATACATATCGATTTTGTAAAGAGCTACAGAGGAAAGACTGGCCATCTTACACTAAACAACTGAAGATCATACACTAAAAAAGTCTAAATCTAAAAAATCAGAGTCTGTGACCATCATACACTTATACGATTTTCTATTAAATCTGTCAACTGAAACGCGCGTTCAATACCTGACCTTGGCCAGGTTTTTATTATTCGTATTTCTGAACGTATTTTCAAATGTCCAGGGAGTATGGCTAATAGGTTAGTGCTCTACTGTGTTGGAAATGAACAAACCCCCTACACCAAACCCAACCCTAAACCTAACTGATAGTGTTAAAGGGGTCCTATTATGCTTTTTCACTTTTTAAATTTTAGTCAGTGTGTAGTGTGTATGTTTGGGCATTAAAAAGATCTAGAAAGTTACAAATCTCAAAGTCCACTCCAAAGGGAGATATTTCATTTTTTAAAAATCCCTTTTCAAGAACTACAACGAACGTTTGGACTACAGCGTTTGTTTTCCGGGCTTTGTGATATCACAAAGCGGCTCATTGGAATATCATTACAAATAATTCCCGCCTACAGAAATTCGAATGGTTGGGGGCTGGGGAGGGGCGAGGTTGTGGTTAGAACGCTTGGTTGAGTGACCGCATCAGACGAGACGACGAAGAAGTGCTGCTGCAGAGTTACTGCATCAGAGAAAACGAAGAAGAAGAGCTGCTGTGCTGTAGCTTAGAATTTTTGGCATGTCTAGAACAGTGGTTCTCAATTCCAGTCCTCGCGTACCCCCGCTCTG
>NW_015506090.1:458201-460008 GCF_001515645.1 Sinocyclocheilus grahami | reverse complement strand
GCAAGGCAAAACAAGGAAACACGGGAAGGAAACAGGAACTAGGAAAACTAACAGGCTAAGCAATACTCGGCAGTGAATGGTAGTTTGAGTGAGTGTTATATAGTGAGTGAGTGATGTGAAACAGCTGTGTGCAATCCGTGCTGAGTGCAATGAATGATGGGATATGTAGTCCGGGAAGATAAGCAACAGTAGGTGTAGTGTGAGAGTCAATGTAATGGAAAGGGTGACCTCTGATGGTAAGCAGATGGAAGTTCATGGACCGGATTCAACGACGTAGCTGGGCGCCGCGGACAGACACCGAGCGGTGCCGTCGGTGTGCCTACACTCATAGAATTATGTGAAAAATAATGCTTTTTTCGAACCACCAAGCATGAGAGCATGTTCTAGTACACCCCCAAAACAAAATCAAGACTTTGTAAAAGAGCATAATAGGACCCCTTTAACGAATGCAAAAGTGATATAAAAACACATTTGCTGATGCAGCTGTGCTATTGTAACTTCCTTATAGAAAGGAATAAGGGATTTGTACCAGAGCTCTTTACATCTCAAGTGCAACACCGTATTACATGAGCCACCGAGCAAACCTCCTGAGTTAAAAACAAAAAACATATTAAGCTGTATATGTGACACTAATGTTCACAAGTATCAGTTTTCAATGTTCGCAGCATGTTAAAATTAGTTTGAAGTCATAACATAATATTGTGCAACGAATTATGTGAAAATGAATGAAAATTAAGTTCTAAATGGAAACTCTAGCCCTGTAAATCATACTTTGACAACATTTATTCCTTTTCACACAGAGTTTTACTGCCTCTAGTGTTCAACAGGAAACTGCAGCAATTTGTACATATAGGTACGTTTTGAGTTTTGTTGAAATGTAGGTAGAGGCATGTATTTCCTATGAGCCTGGGTACGATTCCTTCCTGTCACTGGCATCCTGTTTGAAGTCAGTAAGTGTAGTCTGCATCTATTCATTTAGACGGATCACTTTGGATGAGCGCTCGCTGTGTTCACACATGCTCTGCATGCATTGGAGCGCAGGTCTGCGGCGGCATGCTCCCATTTATTGAAGCCCACACATTCTTATTCCAGGCTCACTTAACCGTATCCTTAACTGTAACCGTATGTGTGACACATCAGCCTTTGTGAAGAAGGAAGTACTCCTGGATTTCCTCGATCCACCCGACCCCACCCACCTCTCAGAGACTCTCAGGATGACTGTGTGGCGTCGACCTGGAGGGGCGAGTTTCATTCAACACCCACTGGGTGAAACTGAAAGGTTAGAATTAAACAGAACCGAGGACTAACTTTGAAGTGTGACCTGTTTGCTCAGTAACTGACGTGCCGGTGCCTGTGCTAAAGGAAATGGCTCAGGACTGGATTTGTGAGGGTAGCATGTGTGAAATTACCACTGTAAATAAAACATTCTTTTGTGCCTCATCTGCCTACCTAAAAAGGTCCCACTTTATATTAAGTGGCCTTAACTACTATGTACTTACATTTAAATTAATCATTTGGTACAATGCACTTATTGTGTACATACATGTTTTTACATTGTACTTATATTTAAAAAAATACCTGCATGTAATTACATCTGTAATTAATTTCTGTAATTACATTTATAATTACACTGTTGACCCATCCCTTACACCTTAACCCACCCTTAAACCTACCCATACCACCAAACGTGTCCCTAACCTTACCCATATCCCACCTCAATAGCAGCAAAAGTGTTTTGCAATACAATATGAACAACACAATGAGTACATTGTACTTATTTTATGTAATTAGAAAGTAGTTATGAACA
>NW_015506090.1:435620-456470 GCF_001515645.1 Sinocyclocheilus grahami | reverse complement strand
GGTGGGAGAGTTAGCAGCGCGCTGTATACTTACCTCGGCCTTGTGAGCGTCAGCCTGGGATGTTTCCAGCGCGGTTCTCCGCGCTCTCAGCTGGGTCTGCTTTGCCATCAGGTCCCGGATCTGCTTCTCCACGGCCTCCAGCTCGACCTGCACCGAATGCAGCTCGAACGTGTCCTCACCTGCACTCAAAGGTAGACACACATCCGCCATTAAAGCAAGTAACAGTGAGTAAAACAATGGAAATGTGTGTGAATAGAGAATTAGTGTAAGCGAGATTAGCGGCAACCACGCTGGCGATGCTAGCGGGCTATATGCTAATAGCGGACTCGGAAGTCAAAAATAGAACTAGTGCTAACAAAGCGCTCTGATTGTTTTTGTTGTAGAATACGATAGGAGATATATTCACACGTTATAGAACTGAAAAGGATGGTGTATAAAATTGATTTTTAAGATAAAAAATGGGACGACAAAGAATTAACTTGACGGAGCTCAAACTCAAACCACACGGCAGCAACAAATATAACACGACGTAGCTGGGTGCCGTGGACAGATGCCGAACGGCGGTGTGCTACATTCATAGAAAACAATGTATTTGCATTTTAAAGACGTGGCGCGACGCTGCGCTTCTCGTCCGGTGCGCGACCGCCTGAAACGCTGTTTTTTTCACCTCCATGCCCAAACGTCTTTGTTTGGGCTTCCGAAAGCGGATGATGTCAGGAAACAGTGGTTGCAATTTATTTTTTAACTCTGTTCCTGAGCATTATAACCCCAATTTGCTATTGTGTGCTGCACATTTTACTGAGGACAGCTTCCACATCACGAGTGAGTAGTGCCGGATTTGCCAAAAAGCTTTTGTTGAAAGACAGAGCAAGAGGCGTGGCAGTACTGAAACACCGTCTAAGCTGTTCGCCAATCACAACGCACTGGGACAGCTAACCAGTCACAACACATTTTGTTTTTCGGAAGGCGGACCTTCATCAAAGCCGGAACTAATCGAGCCGTTTGTGCCAGGATGGGGAGAAAGGTATTTTAATAATGTAAATTATGTGAAAAATAATGCTTTTTTCGAACCACCAAGCATGAGAGCATGTTCTAGTACACCCCCAAAACAAAATCAAGACTTTGTAAAAGAGCATAATAGGACCCCTTTAACGAATGCAAAAGTGATATAAAAACACATTTGCTGATGCAGCTGTGCTATTGTAACTTCCTTATAGAAAGGAATAAGGGATTTGTACCAGAGCTCTTTACATCTCAAGTGCAACACCGTATTACATGAGCCACCGAGCAAACCTCCTGAGTTAAAAACAAAAAACATATTAAGCTGTATATGTGACACTAATGTTCACAAGTATCAGTTTTCAATGTTCGCAGCATGTTAAAATTAGTTTGAAGTCATAACATAATATTGTGCAACGAATTATGTGAAAATGAATGAAAATTAAGTTCTAAATGGAAACTCTAGCCCTGTAAATCATACTTTGACAACATTTATTCCTTTTCACACAGAGTTTTACTGCCTCTAGTGTTCAACAGGAAACTGCAGCAATTTGTACATATAGGTACGTTTTGAGTTTTGTTGAAATGTAGGTAGAGGCATGTATTTCCTATGAGCCTGGGTACGATTCCTTCCTGTCACTGGCATCCTGTTTGAAGTCAGTAAGTGTAGTCTGCATCTATTCATTTAGACGGATCACTTTGGATGAGCGCTCGCTGTGTTCACACATGCTCTGCATGCATTGGAGCGCAGGTCTGCGGCGGCATGCTCCCATTTATTGAAGCCCACACATTCTTATTCCAGGCTCACTTAACCGTATCCTTAACTGTAACCGTATGTGTGACACATCAGCCTTTGTGAAGAAGGAAGTACTCCTGGATTTCCTCGATCCACCCGACCCCACCCACCTCTCAGAGACTCTCAGGATGACTGTGTGGCGTCGACCTGGAGGGGCGAGTTTCATTCAACACCCACTGGGTGAAACTGAAAGGTTAGAATTAAACAGAACCGCGGACTAACTTTGAAGTGTGACCTGTTTGCTCAGTAACTGACGTGCCGGTGCCTGTGCTAAAGGAAATGGCTCAGGACTGGATTTGTGAGGGTAGCATGTGTGAAATTACCACTGTAAATAAAACATTCTTTTGTGCCTCATCTGCCTACCTAAAAAGGTCCCACTTTATATTAAGTGGCCTTAACTACTATGTACTTACATTTAAATTAATCATTTGGTACAATGCACTTATTGTGTACATACATGTTTTTACATTGTACTTATATTTAAAAAAATACCTGCATGTAATTACATCTGTAATTAATTTCTGTAATTACATTTATAATTACACTGTTGACCCATCCCTTACACCTTAACCCACCCTTAAACCTACCCATACCACCAAACGTGTCCCTAACCTTACCCATATCCCACCTCAATAGCAGCAAAAGTGTTTTGCAATACAATATGAACAACACAATGAGTACATTGTACTTATTTTTTTATGTAAGTACATAGTAGTTAAGGCCACTTAATATAATGTGGGACCCCTAAAATTAATAGAATATGTTTGTCCTGTATTCCAATAAAATATTAAATATCCTTAAAACAAGAAATATATTCTGAAAACAAGAAATTCAACTGATAAGCAAAACTGCCTGTGATATTACAGATTTTCTTTAGAGATGTTTTGTATTTTTTACTTATTCACTTTTGAGTTAGTGACACAAAAAACTAATATAAATAATAATTCACTTTACATTCTGTATATATATATATATATATATATATATATATATATAAATAATTTAACTTTACATTTTTTAATATAGTATGGCATAAGATATTTTATATTAAGCATTGCTTTTTTACCTACTAAAACATCTCGGGTTATGCATGTAACCATGTTTTCCCGAGAGGGAACAAGACGCTGCATCTTCTAGCAAACACTATGGTGGATTGCTGCCAGGAGGACCTTTGTCTGAAGCACGTGTGAAACAACTCCAATCCCATTGGCCCACATTGGCCGTGCCGTCACAGGCGGGCACCTGGAAGTATAAGAGGGCGCCTGCCGAACACGTCACCAACTTGGTTGTCTGAAGGAGACGTGAAAACAGGCAAGCCCTAAGCATGGCGAGGGGACGCAGCGTCTCGTTCCCTCTCTGGGAACCTTCGTTATATGCGCAACCCGAGACGTTCCCCTTCTAGGGAACTCGTGCTGCAGTGGACACTATGGGGAACGGAATGCCTGTTCACCTGATGAGAGAGCACCAAGAGAAGTGACAGACATGCACCTAACCTTCCCTCAGAAAGGGGGCAAGCCACTAATGCCCAGGGCCACTAACATAATTCTGAAAAATGGGGAACCCAGCCAATCGGGAGGGACATCCCATTAGCCAAAGCTAAGAACACCGCTTTCCTCAGAAGGCAATGATCCAGTGTTACAACAATCCAAAGCAGCATGCAGGGTCCAGGAGGACCACCCACTAAAAAACCCTGTGGTGGGGGGGCAGCCCACCCCTACTCCCTGACCAAGCCTAAGGGACAAGGGAAGTAGACCATCTATTTAAAAGCCTAACAGGAGATACGGCTAGAAAGAAACTCAGGGGGGTGCCTACTTGATAAACCCTGTTAAGGGGGGGACAGCTTGACCACAGAGTATTTGAAAAAAGCCTACATGGGAGAGACTGGATCTTCAGTCAATGGTTCGCCAACAAGCAAAACACACAAGAACAATGTTAGTCCAGCCTCTGGGCTCGATGTAAGCAGCGTCTCTTAGCGCTCGCCTGCCTCTGCGCCCAACTCCTAGAGAGAGGAGGTGTCAGGGTTCCGGGTAGAGGGATGAGGCGAGGTACTGCAGAAAGAATGGGCTTTTTATTAAAATAAAACAAAACAAACAACAGAAACTACCCCGTGGGGGAAAAACAGGCTGGCAAGGCAAGGCGAGGCAAGGCAAGGCAGGATCTGGACACAACACGACACATCCAGGGAGAGAAGACGACGAACGGACGCAAGACTGCAAACACAAGGAGAATAAATGGAGAGCAAATGAGGAGGGTAACAAGGGACCACATGTGGGGCAAATTAACTAATAATCAGGTAACAAGATGGGAGGGGTCAAGACAATTGACATGAGCACATGGCACACCGAATCAAAGACAAAAAGCCATGTGCTCACACAAAACAAAACACAAGCACATGGCCAGCAAAACAAAATCACAAGCCATGTGCTAGAACAAAAGACACGAACACGCAGCTAATGAGAAAACTCATAAGCCGCGTGTTCACACAAGACAACAGGAACAGCACGCGGCTGAACACAAACCGCGTGCTACACAACACGTGGACAGAAGAGCGCACGGCCGAGCGAACTCGAGACCGCACGCTCCCACAACAGACAGAACATGGAGCGCGAGTGTCCGGACCCCGACACGAAACCGAAACTCAAGACATGAGTGCCGGGATCTGAACACCACGCTCCAACATGAAACAGTACACGCAGACGAGAGCGCACGGCTCGAGCACACTCGAAGCCGCACGCTCACATGAAAACAATGACGTGACGCGAGTGTCAGGGCTCTGTCACAAAACTATGAATTACACTAGACCGAAGTGACAGAACCCTGACAGGAGGGGCATGAGTGGCCACGCTACTCTTCTGATCCTGCCTGTGATTCTCAGATCAAGACGGACCAGCCCCCTCAGAGGCTTTAGAGGAAGACTTGGGACATCAGGGAATGAACTTCCTGTAAGGCAGCAGACCTTTGCCTCCCTGAACTTCTCGACCACTGCCTCAGCAAGGGTGCCGAAATTCCTGGAAGGCGACAGTGGAGCATAAAGGTGAAAGGCTTTCACCTCTCTCCTGATATCCGCAAGATTAACCACAAATGCACCTCCGTAACCACCATTGCTCAGTTGCGCAAAGTGCCAAGTCTGTGGTATGGCGTAGTTCCTCGACTGCCCCAGGGGACAAACCCCGCCCTCATCTAGGTCTCTGAACAAGTCAGCTTGGTTAGCTTGGAACACAATCATTGTTTGCAAGGCTCCACCAGCTTGACCTGCTGACACATACACCCTGCCATCCAGATGAGCCCAGAAGAGGTCTGGATGGCAGAGCAGGACTACTCTCCCTCGGGAGAGAACAGAATGAAAGGAACTCCTGAAAGGGAAAGTACTTCCTGTCAGATTCCTTCCATGTCCCTCCTACAGTCCCCGTGATCGGTCTGGGACCCAAACCACGGGTGGTATAGGTGCACAATTCTCATTCCTCAAAAGATAAGTGATCCTTGAAAAGAGGGATATATGTGAACAGAGCTTTCTCGTTGTAAACTCAGACATGAGTCACAATGAGCGCATTCAGAGAAGGGGAACTATAAAGGTCCTCTTAAATTGGATTAATGAGCACAGTTGTGAAGTTTGTCCCTTTGTTTTAATTAGCCAATAGTGTTTCGTTTATGTAACAGCCCTTGATAGCTTGACACAGCTGGGTCAGTATTTACGCAAGAGAAAGACTGTACATTTTATATTAATATATCTTCTAAAATATACATTATCCAACATGGCAGAGTAATTGTATTTGTAAATGCTTTAGAAACAATAAATATATTGTCTACCCATATTAAATACACTGTAGAAGCATAAAAAGAAACTCCTACTTACTAGTAATCAGCAGAGACACTCAACATTTATTTATTTCATTAAACACTGATTTAAACATTTATATTCAAACATTTAATTTTGCTAGCATTTCAAACAGGAATGCACACTAACACTTTTTGAGTAAGAAACTCCTCCTTTGCCATGGGATCAGCAACTTTCCAGGTCCTTGCTACTCTCTCCTTGACAGTGGCATTTAAAGATTTAATTTTAAACAAACATCTAATCTTGTAATTAAAATTAAATGAGCAGTAAAAATAAAACTACGCATTTAAAAAAAGTATCAATACATTTATTGAGAATAAGTTAGCATTGGTTAAAGGCTGCAATTACAGATTATAGACTGATATGACAGAATTTTGAAATTGATCGGTAACAGTGAATATTGTGTGTGTTTTATATATATGCACGCACACACACACAACTTTAAAAAATAGTAATTTAACAACACTGTTAACTGTAATTTTTGCAAATCTAATGCAAATGCAAATCTGTCAAATGTAATCTTTAGCAAACGTGATACCAAATGAATATTGATTTTACGTACATTTTACATTGTAATGTTATGATGGCTACATTCACTTGTAGCTTATGATTTTAGTTTGGAATGTCTTATTTAATATTTATTCATGTTTTGTTATTTGTTTTACACAATAGTATAGAATTTTAATATTGGCTATTTATCAGCCCTAAAATGAAAATAACTCTCAGCCAGAATTTTAATGTTGGTGTAGTCCTAAGGATAATTAATTACATTATATGGGATAGAAAACAGATGTTTGTTGTCAATTTTTTAAAGCAATTTTTGTTTCATTATTTTAGGTGCAGTCAGTTAAGGAACACAAGATTTTACTAGGATATTGTCATAAATTGTTATTTTACATGTGTCAGTAATGACTTTGGAGTTCAATCATTAGTCATATTTTTATTTCAAACCTGTAGAGTTTTATATTTAGGATTTGCTTAGAATAGAAAATGAGCAGTATGTGTCACTGATTCATTTGTTTAGCTTTAAAGATGTTTTATGATAATTATAGTGTAGCCTGATCAATCAGATCTGCTTTTGTTCAGCAGATTTCTTTTAAATGCATCACCATTGTAAAGCTCCAGTTTCAGTGTGTTGTGTGATCATCTTGATTGGTGTAGCCTGACATTTGTCCCACTTGTCAAACAAGAAAGATCCACATCAAACTGTGATAACAGCAAGAACTGAAATCAAGCGTGTCTGGTCTTGTCAGGCTCTCCACGCTTATGTCAGCGATGTGTCGTCACATTCAAAGAAAGGACGGCAGAGCATGACACAAGAATTATGTGTGTATAATATTTTTCTATTGATAAATTACTGTTGAGTATTTTGTTATGACACATTTCACAGTACTTAGTGCAATCACAGTTTGTGAGTACAGTATATGACAGCACCCATGTGACAGCTTTGCTGTTTATGCTGTGTACACATCAGTCAGGAGACAATTAGGAGCTGTTTAAAGAATAATGTCTTAAAATATTAAGGCTTTAAAGCAGCAGCAGTCACACCCTTATATACCCTGACACAGCTGTCGTTACTAATTCATAAATACAGAAAAGCACACTAGAACTAGATTAGTAAAGCACGCACTGCTTGTAACGTGGGCCACGTGGAAATCTGACACATTTAGAGTTGTGATCCCGCCTCTTTGAGCATGTAAAACACACTTGCTCACGGGGGAGAGTTTCTGTTCTACAGTTGACTGGAGGGAGTTCATGTTCACACAGCGCGGAGAACTTTACTGACTGACAGCTTAACAGAGCGCAGAAATCACAGATCTAAAGGCCATCATGTCTGAGAAGAACACAAGTAAAGACGGGAAAAGTGGCGTAAAGAAAAAGGATAAGGACCCTGAGAGATCAAGCAAGTCTGACAACTCCCCGCAAGGTAAAGCACTGCTCTGTTGAGGTGTTGGGAAACGTGTCAAATTTTTGGGTTTTGTGAATGGATTGACAAGCTGGACAATTGAGTAGGCTTCAATTGTTTCTGACCTCAGCTCTTTTTACTGCGCTTTCAGGTTACAGGTGTTGCAATCCACTGTAACGTTTGTTAGCATGTCAAGGGAGAAAGGGCAGAAGTGTTTGTAAGCATTAACATGACCCACCGGTCCGGTGACTTAATGGAGAGGGTTTCCCGTTTATTATACAGGCTGCTTGACTTACAGATGGGTTTATAATAGTCTGGAGTTCTGTGGGGTTCAGTATTTCTCACATCGAACGCAAATTGTACCTTTACAAATTATATTTGTTAGCATAACAATGAGTGAAAGGTGGAATTGGAAAAATGTACTTGATGATGAGCATGAATGACAGCATGAACTACACCTGATGATCATGTTTACCAGCATGATCTGAGATGTTCCAAAGAGACCTAGAATATTACATTTCAGAATTTCACCTGCTATTTCATATTTTTTTTGTCCTAAATTCACTGTTTAATTTAAATTTAAATTAGATTTGAATCAGATGAGCTCATTTTGGACCCCATTGTATGTAATTGAAAACACACTCTTGGTTATTGATCAGTAACACTAAGTATTAAGTTAATGTGTGATGAGAAAGATACGTGAGTTTTCCACTCGTAGCCTCATTTTTTATATTAATTTTTCATTTATTTTATGACAGGTGTGACGCATGGCAGAAGGTCTGAGCGAATAAATTCTGTGAATTATCTCTTGGTGAAATATTATGCAGAAGAACACATTTAGATTTCCCAGCATTAATTCAGTTACACACTCATGTTGAAACATGCTTGTGCCAGCTTTAGATGAAGCTCAGTTGTGTATAATGAGTCCTGTTCATTGCGTTTCAGCACGGTGGCAGCGTGTGTGTGTGTGTGTGTATAAACGCATGCCAGGAATTACTGTGAAGTATTTGGACTTTTGAGACCAACTTAAAAATGTCTGAATGCCTCTCCATTAAACATAAAATATCAAAGCAACTTTTTTTTTCTTGTAAGAAAAATAGCATGAGTGAACAAAACATCTGATTATCAAACATAAAGATATTTGAAATTATAAAAAAATAGATTTTGTGTTTAAAATAAAAACACTTTTTTGTATGTAGTAGTCTATGGTAAATGTGATTCTCTGCACCTGTGGTTCTTCTGCTAGGACACCTGTGTGAGGAGAACTGACTTCACACATCAACTAAAAATCACCAAAACACCAGCTGATTCAAACACACTGAGACTTAAGAGGAAAAGTGACGTTAATGAAGAGAAAAGATCATTTAGACATGCCTAATGCCAGGTTCAGACTACACTATATTTTTGTCGGTCACGATAGTCACTGTGTCAGATTACACGATTTTCACTCCTAAAATCTTGTCCAGTCATGGACAAGAAACACGTCAGACTACACGGTGCTTCCCGAACATTCATCGCATGCCGTCTTTAACAACGCGCGTGATGTCATCGAGAAGGCGGAACTAGTGACTGACTTCCGAAAAACAAGAGTGTAAACATTGCTGAAGCGCTTCCGCTATCGTTCACCAGCATTTTTCTTTCTTTGTTCTGTCGTGGTAGTCCCTCGATGACACATCATACAGGCAGGAGTACTGTTGCCACAGCTCCACGAACCTTTCCTCCACCTCCAATTAAACATGCTAGTTTTTCTGTCGTGATGTCGTAAAGCATCGCAGACGCAAATCGGTTGTCGCCCACTATGACACACTACACGAGCTGAAACAATGGAATCTTGTGTCCCGACACCCATTGTCGTTTACGAATCCCCACGACACCCTACGTCAAGCAAATCGTGGCAAAATCGGGCTAAAATCGTGTAGTCTGAACCGGGCATAAGTGTGACTGAAGTGTCCAAATTTAATACTGGATATGATAGTATCCCCCCTTTAGTTACAAGCTTTAGTATTGTTAGGGAAAAAGTAGGGAAACTAAGATGACTGGCTGATCTGTCTGTCTGAACCTCATATTAGATCATGGAATTCTTCTCTCGCTGTACTGGAATGTGGACCCTGATCCGACTTGACTTTGTGGCCTAAGAAACAGTGTAGGAGTTTCCCCAAAGGGAACTGGTCCGTGACATAAAGAAACAGCTGGATGGGCAGCAGTCTGGACACAGAGACTGCGCGACTCGGAGGAAACGGAGATCAGACACAAATAAAGCTGTTCGCTGTTATTTATGCATGAGTTTACCATGGTAAAATATGTGTTGCATTTGCGATTATTACGTGCTCAGTGGAGTGTGTCTGGGGATGTCTCTGCTGACATCTGTATGTGAGGAAACCCTATAGGTGTACCAGTAGAGATTTCTACAGTCTGTCTGTATTGCTGTCATCACTGTGCTATGCAAGCGATTCTTGTTATTAAAAGCACCTTGGCAACAGGAAATGTTGTAAGATAAGGCAATAGCCTCCTGAAGATGAGCAAGATTTTATCTAGCTGCATAGTTTATCATTGTGAACTGGGAATTGGGGGTTAGGGCTTATTTGGAGTTTAGTGTTTCTGATGATTCACAATAAATTGAGCGGCTGTGACTGGTTTAAGCTGGCAAACAAACACCTTCAGGTTCAGTAGAAATCAGAGTGCTTCTGTTGGATTTACCAGCCCAGCAATAAAGAATAAATAGCCAGAATAACGACAGGAGACAGACGTGAACCTGTGCCATATGCATTTGTGCTGTCAGTGGGGCCCAAACAATTCTCACTATAATGGGCACAGCAACATTAAAGGATGAATAATCACTGAAAAACTCTCCAGATCATCACCCTCTCTGAATAAATAAAAAAATTAACAGGTTTATGAAATTGGGTTGTTCATCTTTAGTTTTCTGTATGTTCTCTTCAGACTTGCGTAGTTACTGCAGTGTTGCTATCACCCCCTGCTTGTTTGTACTTATAACTTCACTCTTCTTGAGCATCAGTATGTTGTACATCAGTCAGAAATCTTGTGCTGTAATGGGAAGATATCTAACCTGATCCTTTAAAGAAACACACCCAAATATGATTTTGTGTAGTTGTATATCTTTTTACCTTTGTTTAAGTCATGTTATGATGTTTCTACTTTAAGGCATGTTGTTTTCCCTTTCTTTCTTTTGAAAAAGATGCCATGATGTACAGTATGTATAATTTAAACAAAATAATTAATGAAAGGATAACGTGAAAATACCAAAACCATTGTTTTATTCATTATAAATATATAAATAAAAATTATAAATAAATTTACAACATGTGTGACAACATGGTCCCACCTGATATTTATGAAAAATGCTTTTGAGAGCACAATTCAACCATTCAGTTTAAATATGCATTCATTACAGTATATTGTGACTCTTTTGTGTCAGCATATCAGATACTAAAAGTCACAATATATATCGAAAATTATCCTAATTTAAGAGCTTTTTGTATTTGTAATCTACATGCAAACCACTGCTAGAGAAAACATGAATTTGTGTAATTGGGCTTGATTGATTAAAAGCTTACAGTTACAGCTCAAGTGTGTGCCCACACATTTTTACAAATTCAAAACTGTGTGGATTTCAGTTTATTGGTGTCTGTTGTATACAGCATAAATTATATTTCAAAGGCCACTGTTTATTTCCAAGCTGTGAAGTGACTATGAGAATGAGCTGTTGTTCAGTGGTGCTCCTGCTGTTGAGGGTTGAACTCGCTGTTTATTCTGCTGTTTGGTTTGTCTCGCAAAGATCAAATCAAACAGCATCATATTTAACTAGACTGTTTCATGGCATCTTAAAACATCTCTGATGAGGGGACAATTATGCTTTCTTTTTTGTCTGTGTTAGTGTAATGGGTATGGTTTGTGGTTGAACAGCTGTAGGGATCTATTGAAACTAATGTCTGGAATGATGAATTTCTTTACTGAGAGGACAGCAGTGTGGGTTCCAGATACCCAGAGAACATTTTAATAATTTTGTACAAAAAAATGAAGCCTATTTCGTATTTTCTTTTTGTATTTTTTCATTATTTCATGACATTTTTTTTTCTTATATTCATGATTGACAATTAATAATTATAAATAATAATAAAAAATTATTAAAGGGGCATTTGAGGAGAAGCTGTTCAAATGACCATACAATAAAAATATAATTACAGAATGGGGTGAAATACAGTGAAATATTGCAAGTTTGACCCTTGTGATGGCTGATGGCATTCTGTGAGTAATTTCTATTTTCTGTTTTGTGTCTTTGTTTCAGCGGAACCCAAGTTAAAGGACCTGCGGAGCGTGACAGTGGAGGATGGAAAAAAGACCGTACTGAAGTGTGAGATTGTGGCGGGAAATCCAGCTCCCAGCATTAAGTGGTACAAGAACGGAAAAGAACTCACAGGCAAAAACAAACCCAAAGGCATAAAGATTAAAAAAAAGAAACAGTAAGTTCCTATAACAGAATTATGCTTAAGAAAAAGCATGACTATATGTTGTTCAGGCTGAATGAAGATTTGGCTTCATAGAATATTGAGTCAGAAATGTTATTGTTGCATTTGCAGGAACAGATATCAGCCATGTGTATAGTATGTGGGCAAGTGATTTAAAAAAAAATTAACCCAGTATAATCCAAACTGGCCTGTGCTGAGATACAAGCACAGTGCATCAGCTTTATATTATACTGAAATTCTCATTTTAAATTCACTTCTTAACGACACAAGGCTGTTTAGTTGGGACAGTAAACAAGCAATATAAATAAGCAACATTATGCAACTTTCTACAGGGGGAAAATATCTGAACTGTTGATCAGGAAGTCCACAGAAGCAGATGCTGGTTTATACACCTGTGAGGCAGTCAACAACCTTGGAAAAACAAATACTACAGCAAGCCTAACCATCAGGAAATGTAAGAATGCATCCTTTTTACAAGTATTAAAATCAATAATGTGCAAATCAGTGGTGAGGCTATAGGGACAAGAGTGACACTGGTCCATCCTTAATGATGGTGGTACCATCCAATCCAAGCTGCCAGAATATACTGGAAAAAATCAGATCAAAACTGCAAAATTGTCCTAAGCGAACCTCTGTCTCTTATGTAGCTTAGGAAATCTGAATCATGTCAATGAATCAGTTCATCCTGAATGGTGCTCTCTTTCTCTAATACGGTATGTAGCTTTGAAAAGTCTGATTCATTCTGGTGATTCAGTTTGTCCTAGACAGACCTCACGTAGCCTTGAAAGCCTGATTCATTCTGGTAAATTGGATTATATAACTGACAGTTATATAAATTGGGTTTTGTATTTATTTTAATTATAAATGCATAGTTTCTCTTCTTTTTGATGTTAGGTGTAGTCACCCTGATTGTGGTTTTTCATTCATTCAGAAGCCCATATTGAAATAATTACAAACAATAAATAATGGCATGGGATAGAGGCACAGAAAAGGAGATTTCTGACCTCACCACTGGTGCAAATAAGATAAATATTAACAGGACTGCCTGGAGCTCTTTTGCATAAATTGTGATGTGATGAGTGAATTCTATTGAACGGTGAATCAACCTTAAAGATTTATAAAGCTTCAGAATTTCACATAATAGTTCCAACAGAGAGGGTTTGAAAGAGCTAGATAAGCAGTTATTAATGAGCTGGTGTCCAGACTAGTGTTTCATGGGCAAGAGCTTAAAGTTAGGTGGTTTTCTTGTAAAGTGATGGCAAAGATCACACTCATCACATCTGTGCAACACAAGATGACCAGTTTTTGTAGGTCCATGCTTGTTTAAAATTCAGATACATTGATTCGACGCAACTGTATTTGCTTTTAGAATTTCTGTCTTATATTCATTGGCTTATTAGTCAAAGCCCTACCACTCGTCCTGCAGCCTTTGTGCTACAGAAATTAATGATTTATTTTTGAGGAGAGGTGTACTCTTACGGTGCTCAATGATCAGACGTATGACTTTCAGACGATAGAAGGGGTGAAAAAAATCACACTGTCGCACATATCTAAAGACCTGAATATGTGTGTCCCAGTTCACATAATTGCGCCACTTTGTAGTATAAATATTGTGAGTCGTGTGTTAACACTGAAAATTCCAACATGAAGAAGTGCACTTCAAATAATCAGATAATGCACTTATTTAAACAGTACGTTGGACACATCATGTGCTCAACAGTTACAGCTGTTCTTACATTGTGGAAATATGTTGTAACCATATAGCAACACACTAAACACCGATATTGATTAACTTCGGGGTGTGAGTCTAAAAAACAGTGGCTCATAAATATCTCCTGAAAGCTAAATGGGGTTCCTCCAGCCCAGTTGCAACATTGCAAAAATGATCAGTTTTCTGCTCTCTGTAATCCGGCTTCTTAATGCCTTTTTAAATTAGTAAGCAGTGCATTTGAATGATTGCCAAGAGAGAAACGTACAAGCTTTTCCATGTCTTCCCTGAGGCATTAGAACAGCAAGCTAGGCTGTTAGTGTTAAACGGCCTGATATTGATGCCTTACAAACCAGCTAAAGAATAAAATGATCTGTCAGTACACAGACTACTCACCATAGTGCTGGATTTTAGGATGTTAAACTGATTTTATGTAGTAACATAACATGCCGAGGTCATTAAGACGTCATACATCTGACCAGGAGCTGGAGGTGGAGTGTGTGCTCTAAATGCTAAATAAAATGCAAACACATGCAGCCTCGTTTCTGATACAAGTGTACTCCCACATACAACCTCCCAGAAAGAGATTTCAACAGAGGAGGACCATCCTTTTAGGGACCCCCACTTCTAAAAATCAGACTTTGTAGAGAGGATGTGATGATTACGCTGAGCTGTATGACAGTTTCCCTGCGATGATGGTGGTCAGTAATTGTCTGTGGGTAGCTTTAATGAGTTAGAGACGTGCTGAGCTTTGTCCACAGAACAGAAGCACTTTCAGAGCTTACAGACGTATCCGGAGCCAGACAAACTCTGCATGCGCCAAAACCCTAGATCCATCTCCTTTTCAAAGGCAGAATCTCTGAATGTATGGATCCGCATTTACACTTTATTGATTTGTGGGATTTTGTCTGAGCCGTTTCCCCTCAGGTTCCCCATGTAAGCGGTCCTTTCTTGTAACGTGAGACCACCGGCCACCATTAGACACTTCCTCATCCACCAAATTCATCAAAGCTTCTCATTTGACCCATTTCAAGGAAACAGACTCTCTTCATTCCATTGATTCCACAACTGGTATTGTATTCCCGTAGATCACGTATCTTTCAGTATGTTTTTTTTTTTAGTACCACCTTTTTTTTAATCATAATTAACATTGAGGACACTGAATTTTTGTGATTATTTCTTTCTGTAACAACGTTTGTAGATCGGGAAGAAGGAGGCGGGAACCGGCGAACATTTAAACAAAACTTTAATAAAATAAACAAACACAAAATGAAAGTAAAGCGGCAGCTCCTCGCGGACGACTGCCGCACACAAAACACAAAATAAAGACCAGGCCTGGTCGTCTCTCATCCAACACTGTCGTCACTCCTCCTTTTATCCTTCCGGAGCTCCTCCATGAGACTCGAGACCGGTGAGTGGCGCAGGTGTCGTGCATTAGCATTTACTCCACCGGCCTCGCTCTGTTCCCACGACTCTCGGCACACTTTCTTTTTTGGGAAAGATATACAAAGCCAAATATATCACCCTATACAAGTCAAGTCACATTTATTTAGATAAATAAATTTTGATTTATTTAGATATAACAGTGTCATTGTCCAGCTCAGTTCAGATTTGGTTCTTATCTGATAATGTCAGTAATGCAGGTAAATGGATAGTTGTAACATGGAGGCGTGACAACGGAGTTGAGGATCCAAATGCAGACTTTATTCAAAACAACAGCAGCAAACAGGTATAATCCAGGGCAGACAAAAGAGTAATCAAATAAACAAGCAAAAGGTCAGGGCAGGCAGCAAACGATCAGAAAAAAAAGGAACAGTCCAGGGTCAAAAAAATGCAAGCCAACAAGGAACACGGAAAACACAGGAACTAGGGCTAAACACAGGCTAAACAATACTGAGCCATGTGGAAGAGAGAAACCAGGCTTTAAATAGGGTGAGACAGATGAGGTAACAAGACACAGGTGAATGCAATCATTGATGATGATGAGTCTAGGCAAAGGATTATGGGGAATGAAGTCTGGGGTAAAGTGGCAAAAGTCTGTAATGAAGTGCCCTCTAGCGAAGCTCACAGGCTCTCCAGCTAGAGATCGTGACAATAGTATTACTGTATATAATAAAACGGTTAGTTCCAGTCCTTGATTCTGATTGCTCAACAGCTGTGTTTTATTCACTATAAAGCACAGCTACGACAGCTTTACCCCATGGTTCTGTGTATCACTGCGCAACACCCTTAGTGAGTGATCCCTGCTGGCGTTATGTCACGTAATTTAGCCTTCCCCCATCAGAGAAACTCTTCTCATATAGGAGATCCGTTGATCTGTGTGCTGTGTCTGTGTGGAAGCCCACAGTTTCTGAAATGTGGAGGGAATATTACTTTCTTTATTAGTTTCCATCCATTTAAATCAAAAAGTCCATCAATTTACACTGTAATGATGCTTGCAAACTGTGCCACAAATCTGGCTGTTTTAAACCAGAAGACAGAAAACAGATGTTTTCTCATGCTGAGAGATAAGCAGATGTGCAGTATGTGTGTGAGAAAATACCATATATGGCGTAAAAAATCAATCAAATCAGTCAATAAGTGACACAGCATATGAGAACAGTTCCTATTCTCTGTTTTTATTTGAGCTCCATCAGATGAAGCATGTTAGACCAGAGCATTCTCTTGCCATTTACTATCACTGTCAGGAATTTAGTGGAAGGACAGCATTTAACAAGGTTCAAAAAGTAACATCAATACATCAGTTTTTGTTTTAATATTTGTATTAAAATATTTGTGTGGTAACCGTTTTATAAAAGTAATAAGGTACTCAAGGCGTGCTGTATTGTGAATAAGTCACGGCTGAAGGATTTGCAGTGACTCCGCTTCGCTTCATGCCTAACAACGCCCTTCAGTTGTGACTTATTCAATACAGAATGGCCTCTTGTACCTTATTGCTTGCTTAAATATGTAATCCCATTTTGTACATCAGATTTTGCTTATTTTAAAACCACCTTTTAAAATAGGATTTGCCAAAAAATCACTCCACAAATATGTTTCTGTTCACTCATATTATTTTGATCAAATATAGCTAAAACCAAACATGTAGACATTTCCAATGACATTTTGCTTCCAAGTGGTTATAGATTGAGTTTACAGTCACAATGTAAACTCAACCATGTTGCCATGGTTTTCACCAACGGCCAGAGTGGGTTCAGGATTAACTAAACAATAATTTTGTAATTTTGTTTCATATTTAAATGTGGTTGTCACTCTCAAAACTTTTTATCTGTTCATACATAGTCATAGTTCATTTAATTCTTGGTTCTTGGTTCTCTGAAACATGCATCGTTTGTGCCAAACCAGTACCTGCAGCAGTAGTCAAACAAGTTTTTTAAAACTCAAGTCATTGCTCAATTACATTACCACACAATGGTGCTGGATGTAAAAAACAAAACAAAACAAAAAAACACTGACATTTCCATTATTGGATGGCAATATAATCACAGACTAGCACAGATAAACGCTGAAATTACATTATGGCCCCATGTAAAACAATTATGAGTGACATTTTAGGGCCAGTTTCATTTGTGTTTTGTCTCAGTGGCTACATGAGCTCATGCAGTGGATGTTTCTACTGTCTGTCCTGTGGTCGGAATCAGTAAAGTCCATCTGTACTGCAGGATAAGTCGTTCTGCAAAGACATGGAAAGATGTCATACATGTGGAATTTGGGTCCAGAATCATTCATTACATTCCCTGCATATGTCTGAATGCTTTTGTAAGTGGTCATCTGAACAGGTCAGGTTTTAATTACAGTGTCTAGACATGTGTAGGGGTCTGTGGACGACTGCTGATTAACGATAGACAAAAAAGGTCAAAATAGGCCAAACCAGATCAGACTGAAATGCATTTTGGTAAGTGTTGCTTTCCTCTGAGTGTTGTGGGTGGTTGCCAAGGTCTCACTGAACAGTCAGTAAGGTGTTCTGGATCGCCTTTGGAGCTGCTATACTGTGTTCTATATGGATACTTATATCACTAACCCAAAATATGAGCAATGCTAACAGTAATGCTCAACTTGATGTGAGTCAGGCTTGCCTTTAGAGAGCGTTACAATACTGTAGGTGTGGAGAGGAAGCCGTTTTATGTTCTGGAGGTGTTACTGCAGTGGTCTAAAGAGTGCAGACTGTAGCATGTAGACGAGCTCTTTGTCTGTAGTGGTCTCTGTCACGCCACACTCTTCCAACTGAAAGACATTTGGGAAAAGATCCAAAGGAGAGAACACACTGCACCTTCAGACCGCATGAATAATTACAGTGTGATGAGTGCTGCACACTGCACTGCAGCAGGATCAGGAGATTTTAGCTTTTACAGAGTCAAGTCACCTTTATTTATATAGCGCTTTATACAATACAGATTGTGTCAAAGCAGCGTTACAGTGTTAAACAGGAAAATAGTTTGTCAATAATGCAAGAGGACAATAAAAAACAGTCAATTTTTCAGTTAAAGTCAGTTCATTGATGATTCAGTGATGTCATCATCCAGTTCAGCTCTCTTCCAATAGTGTCTGTGCAATCAAGCAGACAATATTGCCAGAAATTAAGTGTCCCCAACTAAGCAAGCCAAAAGCGACAGTGGCAAGGAACCAAAACTCCTTTGTTGAAAGAAGTGGCATTCAGGGCTGTAGAGGTCGTCTCTAGGTGCTGATCCACCATCTGGACTGGATGCAGACTGGATCTGGTGGCTACGGTGACTTCAGAATAAGAATGAAACAGACTAATATTAGAGTAGTTATGGGAAGTGTTCCCGGTTCCAGTTGACCTAATTAATGCAGTTTAACAATCCTTTTGGATTGAATTATAGAAATGTGAAGTGTGTTATGTGTATGTCAGGTTAAAGAAATGGGTCTTTAATCTAGATTTAAACTGACAGAGTGTGTCTGCCTCCCGAACAACGCTAGGTAGATTGTTCCAGAGTTTGGGTGATAAATATAGCACAGATAAACGCTGAAATTACATTATGGCCCCATGTAAAACAATTATGAGTGACATTTTAGGGCCAGTTTCATTTGTGTTTTGTCTCAGTGGCTACATGAGCTCATGCAGTGGATGTTTCTACTGTCTGTCCTGTGGTCGGAATCAGTAAAGTCCATCTGTACTGCAGGATAAGTCGTTCTGCAAAGACATGGAAAGATGTCATACATGTGGAATTTGGGTCCAGAATCATTCATTACATTCCCTGCATATGTCTGAATGCTTTTGTAAGTGGTCATCTGAACAGGTCAGGTTTTAATTACAGTGTCTAGACATGTGTAGGGGTCTGTGGACGACTGCTGATTAACGATAGACAAAAAAGGTCAAAATAGGCCAAACCAGATCAGACTGAAATGCATTTTGGTAAGTGTTGCTTTCCTCTGAGTGTTGTGGGTGGTTGCCAAGGTCTCACTGAACAGTCAGTAAGGTGTTCTGGATCGCCTTTGGAGCTGCTATACTGTGTTCTATATGGATACTTATATCACTAACCCAAAATATGAGCAATGCTAACAGTAATGCTCAACTTGATGTGAGTCAGGCTTGCCTTTAGAGAGCGTTACAATACTGTAGGTGTGGAGAGGAAGCCGTTTTATGTTCTGGAGGTGTTACTGCAGTGGTCTAAAGAGTGCAGACTGTAGCATGTAGACGAGCTCTTTGTCTGTAGTGGTCTCTGTCACGCCACACTCTTCCAACTGAAAGACATTTGGGAAAAGATCCAAAGGAGAGAACACACTGCACCTTCAGACCGCATGAATAATTACAGTGTGATGAGTGCTGCACACTGCACTGCAGCAGGATCAGGAGATTTTAGCTTTTACAGAGTCAAGTCACCTTTATTTATATAGCGCTTTATACAATACAGATTGTGTCAAAGCAGCGTTACAGTGTTAAACAGGAAAATAGTTTGTCAATAATGCAAGAGGACAATAAAAAACAGTCAATTTTTCAGTTAAAGTCAGTTCATTGATGATTCAGTGATGTCATCATCCAGTTCAGCTCTCTTCCAATAGTGTCTGTGCAATCAAGCAGACAATATTGCCAGAAATTAAGTGTCCCCAACTAAGCAAGCCAAAAGCGACAGTGGCAAGGAACCAAAACTCCTTTGTTGAAAGAAGTGGCATTCAGGGCTGTAGAGGTCGTCTCTAGGTGCTGATCCACCATCTGGACTGGATGCAGACTGGATCTGGTGGCTACGGTGACTTCAGAATAAGAATGAAACAGACTAATATTAGAGTAGTTATGGGAAGTGTTCCCGGTTCCAGTTGACCTAATTAATGCAGTTTAACAATCCTTTTGGATTGAATTATAGAAATGTGAAGTGTGTTATGTGTATGTCAGGTTAAAGAAATGGGTCTTTAATCTAGATTTAAACTGACAGAGTGTGTCTGCCTCCCGAACAACGCTAGGTAGATTGTTCCAGAGTTTGGGTGATAAATAGGAAAAGTATCTGCCGCCCGCTGTTGATTTTGATATTCTAGGTATTATCAAATGGCCAGAGTTTTGAGATCGCAGTGGACGTGAAGGACTATAATATGATAAGAGCTCACTCAAGTATTAAGTAGCTAAACCACCATTCAGGGCTTTATAAGTAATTATCACGATTTTAAAATGTATACAATGTTCAATCGGGAGCCAGTGCAGAGTTAACAGAACCAGACAAATATGGTTGTACTTCCTGGTTATAGTAAGAACTCTAGCTGCTGCATTTTGGACCAGCTGGAGTTTGTTTATCCCATATATATTATTTGATTTACCCATCACTTTATCAAAATTTCACCATCCAGTTAGGCTCATCAACCATAACTCCTTCAAAAACAGCTAGAACCTTGGAGTTGTTATAGACGATAAGCTGAATTTCTCAGACCACATTGCTAAAACTGCAGATTTACTTTATACAACATTAGGAAGATCAGGCCCTTTCTTTCAGAACATGCAACACAACTCCTTGTTCAAGCTCTTGTTCTGTCCAGGCTGGACTATTGCAATGCTCTCTTGGCAGGTCTTCCAGCCACTTCTATCAAACCTCTACAATTAATCCAAAATGCCACTGCAAGATTAATCTTTAATGAGCTGAAAAGAACGCATGTCACACCTCTGTTCATCAATTT
>NW_015506090.1:415597-434775 GCF_001515645.1 Sinocyclocheilus grahami | reverse complement strand
ACGCTGTCAAATCACTAGCCAATTTGGCGGGTTACTTTTCGTAAATTATGTTCACTTCTTGGGCGCTTGGGCGCAAATACTGAACTTGTGAGACATCATGACGTTATCGAGTATATTGCAAAAGCTAAACAAAACAGAGGCGTGCAGGCGTGCATACGCGACGTGATGAAGTCTGGTTAGACCAACACAGGATTTAGTGCGCGTGCGCATTTAGAGTGGTTCTTTCACTGCATGATTCAGTCTATTAATATGCATTAAGAATGATCACATAATTCAAGATAAGGAGGCAGAAAAGATATATATTTATATCAGTTCATATAGTTAATCAATATCACACGAAGAGTGACGTTTTTTCTTAAAAAATCAGCATGGTTACAAATGTGATATTTATTTTATACAACAGTTCAATAAACAATAAGTTAATATCAAGAGACTTACGTTTTAGACACCATATTGGCTGTTTTTGCGCTATGTCTGTGCTATTTCGCCAAAAACATTCCAAACACAGCCACAGTACTGTTTTGCGTCTCTGAGCAACATGACGTTGGCTGTGTCCGAAATTGCCCCCATACCCGTAAATAGGGCACTATTTGAGGGAACAGCCATTTTTAGTGGTGTCCGAAACCATAGTGGACGTTCTCGAGTGCACTCATTCAATCCCACAATGCACTGCAAAAACGAGTGTACAACTGGTGCACGCTCAACGGCTAGAGAATGCCCATAATGCACCGTGAGAGTCACTCGTTGAATGAATTCCCGCATCTCGCCAGAAGATGGCGCCCGCAGCTGGATAATCAATCCATTCATTTTTAGATTCCAAACACAGCCACAGTACTGTTTTGCGTCTCTGAGCAACATGACGTTGGCTGTGTCCGAAATTGCCCCCATACCCGTAAATAGGGCACTATTTGAGGGAACAGCCATTTTTAGTGGTGTCCGAAACCATAGTGGACGTTCTCGAGTGCACTCATTCAATCCCACAATGCACTGCAAAAACGAGTGTACAACTGGTGCACGCTCAACGGCTAGAGAATGCCCATAATGCACCGTGAGAGTCACTCGTTGAATGAATTCCCGCATCTCGCCAGAAGATGGCGCCCGCAGCTGGATAATCAATCCATTCATTTTTAGAAAGCGCTCATCCATGGCGTACAGCATAATGTACAACACGGGTATAAATTCATTGTAAATTGATTATTAGATAGTTTGATTAGGGTTTATACATAATTTCCGTGACAGAGTTCAAGATAAATCCTTTAATCTTACTACTGGAGCTGCTAGTTTGCTAGTTTCGAATGATTAATAAACAGCAAGCACAAACTATGCAGTAGCGGCATTCCTTCCGGTGCACTCAGTGTCCGAATTCACTACTCGTTTTCATTCACTCCTTCTAGTGAACTTAATTAGTGACCTAATGTAGGGAATAGTGAATGAGGATATAGGGGGCGATTTCGGCCATTGTTTTGTTTCTGAATGAATCAACCTTGTAAATTATTCGGATCAGTCGCAATGACTCACTTAACAGTGACTTGCTGCCACCTACTGGCGGTGTTAATTTCTTAGTTAAACCGCCAGTAGGTGGCAGCTTAGTTGTTAGTTGTTAGTTAGTATCTTAGTATTCTTAGTTGTTAGTTAGTATCTTTTCGTTTTTAAAATAATTTCAAATATCAGTATTCAACATTTCATGTTTTAAATATCAAAACATTATTTATGCATTTGTAACTGCAGTTTAAAGCATTCCATGTCCCTCTAAGCTGCATTAACATGTGTAAATGCATCTAAATGCCACTTCATATGCAACTTCTGCAAATATTAATTTTATTGATACTGATTTAATTTGTTTAGTGACAGCCTAAATGTATTATTATTATAATTGACTGATTAAATGTAAGAATTTGACTCAAAAGATGATGTACACTTTTAGAAAAAAAAAATGGCTTTATAAAGATAAGAATGCCCATAAAAGTTAAAAATCAATTTAAACTTATTGGAAAAGATACATTTCTATCACTGCTGTGAACTGACCACACAGAATATGAAGAATATCAAAAACTTTAGGAGTCAGCTGTCCATGGTAGTCCTTAAGATATCAGCACAATAACACACTCAGCAAAATATCATCTAATTATCTTTCGATAAAATCACAGAAAATATTGAGATATAATTTTTTGTCAATATTGCACACCCCTAGTACTGACAAAATGATTTGCAACGGTCGCTTTGTCACGCCCAGTGTAGACGGCCTCAAACTGTTGGTGTATTTGTCTTTTTTCCCCTTTTTTTTTTGCTAGTAGAAGTTATGAATGGCCGGTAAACAGCCATTTGCGAAAATCATTTAAGTTCATTTTTTAAACCGCCAGTAGGTGGCAGCTTAGTTGTTAGTTGTTAGTTAGTATCTTAGTATTCTTAGTTGTTAGTTAGTATCTTTTCGTTTTTAAAATAATTTCAAATATCAGTATTCAACATTTCATGTTTTAAATATCAAAACATTATTTATGCATTTGTAACTGCAGTTTAAAGCATTCCATGTCCCTCTAAGCTGCATTAACATGTGTAAATGCATCTAAATGCCACTTCATATGCAACTTCTGCAAATATTAATTTTATTGATACTGATTTAATTTGTTTAGTGACAGCCTAAATGTATTATTATTATAATTGACTGATTAAATGTAAGAATTTGACTCAAAAGATGATGTACACTTTTAGAAAAAAAAATGGCTTTATAAAGATAAGAATGCCCATAAAAGTTAAAAATCAATTTAAACTTATTGGAAAAGATACATTTCTATCACTGCTGTGAACTGACCACACAGAATATGAAGAATATCAAAAACTTTAGGAGTCAGCTGTCCATGGTAGTCCTTAAGATATCAGCACAATAACACACTCAGCAAAATATCATCTAATTATCTTTCGATAAAATCACAGAAAATATTGAGATATAATTTTTTGTCAATATTGCACACCCCTAGTACTGACAAAATGATTTGCAACGGTCGCTTTGTCACGCCCAGTGTAGACGGCCTCAAACTGTTGGTGTATTTGTCTTTTTTTCCCCTTTTTTTTTTGCTAGTAGAAGTTATGAATGGCCGGTAAACAGCCATTTGTGAAAATCATTTAAGTTCATTTTTTTTCCTCATTAATGTACACACAGCACCCCATATTGACAGAAAAACACAGAATTGTTGACATTTTTGCAGATTTATTAAAAAAGAAAAACTGAAATATCACATGGTCCTAAGTATTCAGACCCTTTGCTGTGACACTCATATATTTAACTCAGGTGCTGTCCATTTCTTCTGAGCATCCTTGAGATGGTTCTACACCTTCATTCGAGTCCAGCTGTGTTTGATTATACTGATTGGACTTGATTAGAAAAGCCACACACCTGTCTATATAAGACATTACCGCTCACAGTGCATGTCAGAGCAAATGAGAATCATGAGGTCAAAAGAACTGCCTGAAGAGCTCAGAGACAGAATTGTGGCAAGGCACAGATCTGGCCAAGGTTACAAAAAAAAATCTGCTGCACTTAAGGTTCCTAAGAGCACAGTGGCCTCCATAATCCTTAAATGGAAGACGTTTGGGACCACCAGACCCCTTCCTAGAGCTGGCCATCCGGCCAAACTGAGCTATCGGGGGAGAAGAGCCTTGATGAGAGAGGTAAAGAAGAACCCAAAGATCACTGTGGCTGAGCTCCAGAGATGCAGTCGGGAGATGGGAGAAAGTTGTAGAAAGTCAACCATCACTGCAGCCCTCCACCAGTCGGGGCTTTATGGCAGAGTGGCCCGACGGAAGCCTCTCCTCAGTGCAAGACACATGAAAGCCCGCCTGGAGTTGTGAGATGGTGAGAAATAAGATTCTCTGGTCTGGTGAGACCAAGATATAACTTTTTGGCCTTAATTCTAAGCGGTATGTGTGGAGAAAACCAGGCACTGCTCATCACCTGTCCCAACAGTGAAGCATGGTGGTGGCAGCATCATGCTGTGGGGGTGTTTTTCAGCTGCAGGGACAGGATGACTGGTTGCAATCGAGGGAAAGATGAATGTGGCCAAGTACAGGGATATCCTGGACGAAAACCTTCTCCAGAGTGCTCAGGACCTCAGACTGGGCTGAAGGTTTACCTTCCAACAAGACAATGACCCTAAGCACACAGCTAATATAATGAAGGAGTGGCTTCACAACAAGTCTGTGACTGTTCTTGAATGGCCCAGCCAGAGCCCTGACTTAAACCCAATTGAGCATCTCTGGAGAGACCTAAAAATGTCTGTCCACCAACGTTTACCATCCAACCTGGCAGAACTGGAGAGGATCTGCAAGGAGGGATGGCAGAGGATCCCCAAATCCAGGTGTGCAAAACTTGTTGCATCTTTCCCAAAAAGACTCATGGCTTTATTAGATCAAAAGGGTGCTTCTACTAAATACTGAGCAAAGGGTCTGAATACTTAGGACCATGTGATATTTCAGTTTTTCTTTTTTAATAAATCTGCAAAAATGTCAACAATTCTGTGTTTTTCTGTCAATATAGGGTGCTGTGTGTACATTAATGAGGAAAAAAATGAACTTAAATGATTTTAGCAAATGGCTGCAATATAACAAAGAGTGAAAAATGTAAGGGGGTCTGAATACTTTCCGTACCCACTGTATATATATACACTTTGCTACATGTACTGCGTTAGGCTAAGCGAGACTTGTCATTTGCACTTATGTATTGTTGCTCTTTTGTTAGTTTTGACTGCTTTTATTGTCCTCATTTGTAAGTCGCTTTGGATAAAAGCGTCTGCTAAATGACTAAATGTAAATGTAAATGTTTATTAAGCACACAGAGCAACCACCCAATAAAGCTTTACAATAATCTAACCTTGAGGTCATGAACGCATGAATTAACATTTCTGCATTTGACATTGAGAGCATAGGTCGTAATTTAGATACATTTTTAAGATGGAAAAATGCAGTTTTACAAATGCTAGAAACATGGCTTTCGAAGGAAAGATTGCGATCAAATAGCACACCTAGCTTCCTAACTGATGACAAAGAATTGACAGAGCAGTGTTCTAAGTTATTACATGCAGAGGTTTTTGGTCCAATAATTAACACCTCTGTTTTTTTCAGAATTTAGCAGTAGGAAATATAACATTTTATATCAACTATGCATTCCGTTAGTTTTGCGAATTGGTATGTTTCGTCGGGCCACAAAGAAATATAGAGCTAAGTATCATCAACATAACAGTGAACGCTAACACCATATTTCCTGACGATATCTCCCAAGGGTAACGTGTAATGCATGGAAAGCATCGGTCCTAGTACTGAGCCTTGTGGTATTCCATACTGTACTTGTGATTGATATGATGCCTCTTCATTCACTGCTATGAATTGATGACAGACAGATAAGTATTATTTGAACCATGACAATGCATTTCCACTAATGCCAACAAAATTTTCTAGTCTACTCAAAACAATGTTGTGATCGATTGTGACAAATGTAGAGCTACGATCCTGTAGCACTAATAGAGAGATACAACCATGATAGGATGATAAGAGCAGTCTCAGTACAATGATACGGTCTAAATCCTGACTGGAAATCCTCACAGATACCGTTTCTCTCTAAGAAGGAACATAGTTGTGAGGAGACTGCTAATTCTCATATTTTTGACAGAAAAGGGAGATTTGAGATTGGTCTGTAATTAATTAATTCTCAAGGATCAAGTTGTGTCATATCCTAATGACAATGAAAAAAAAATATTCAGAAGAGGATCTATGACTTCTGGAAGCACCTCTTTTAGTAGCTTGGAATAGGGTCTAACATACATGTTGTTGGTTTAGATGATTTGAAAAGTGTATACAGTTCTTCCTCTCCTATAGCAGAGAATGAGTGTAATTGTTCCTCAGGCGATCTACAGCGCTTTGATTTGATACTGTATCTGACGGCTGCATGGTTAGAATTTTATCTCTAATTGTATCGATCTTGGAAGTAAAGAAGTTCATAAAAGCATTACTGCTGTGCTGTTGGGAAATGTCTGTGCCTGTTTTCCCTCCATGCAATACAAAATACCTCTAGTTTTGTTTCCTTCCAGCTGCGCTCCATTTTCCGGGCTGCTCTCTTAAGGAGTCAGTGTGCTCATTATACCACGTTGTCGGACTGTTTTCCTTAATCTTCATTAAGTGTAAAGGAGGAACCATATCTAAAATGCTAGAAAAGAGTTCAAAGTTTCTGTTACAACATCAAGTTTTTCTGAGCTATTGGATTTGCTGAGGAATTGAGACAAATCAGGAAGATTATTTACAAAGCAGTCTTTTGTGGTAGAAGTGATGGTTCTACCATATTTGTAACAAGGAGTTGAGTTTGCAGCTTTAGCTATATGGAGTATACAGAAGACTAGATAATGATCTGAGATATCATCGCTCTGCTGCATCAACATCAATTCCATGTGACAGTATTAATGTTGGGTGAATAGTTAGTAATTAATGATTGTGTATCTGTGTTTCCTGTGTGAAGTGCTGTCTGATAAAAAAAAATTGTCCAGTAGAGCAGTGCTAAATAACGTTCAAAATAATAATAAATAGTTACTGGAATGTACTAAAATTTTTTTTATTTTTTTTAACAAATGAAAAGATCCACTAAAAGAACAAAACAAATATCTTAATATTTTGTGCAGTTTTGTTCTCATGCAAATTTGTGTTGAGTTAAAGTTTAGATATCTTTACAGGAAATTATGTTGAAGATGCTGATCAAGAATATATATATCTCTTCTTTTTTACAGTGCTTAGCATGAAGCATGAAAAGATGAAACATGAAAATGGTAACATTACCATGAGATGGGAAACAATGTAGGGTAGGATTTGATTTTATATGGAAGTCGTTTGAGAGGTAGCACAAGTTATATTTTGCTGAATAATTTTAAGATTCTTTTCATTGGAATAATGTGCACTAATGAATCAATGAGACCAGGAACATGATTTCATGTTGACTTTAAATCCTTGTCTCACCATTACACACTGAACTGGCCTTCAGTTGCTGTGTGTGTGTGTCTGTGTGTGTGTGTGTGTGTGTGTGTGTGTGTGTGTGTGTGTGTGTGTGTGAGTGAGAGAGAGAGAGAGAGAGATGGATGATCCTACAGCACCGGCACCAGTCGGACGGGCTGTTGGAGGTGAGGACACTAACACACGGTCAGACGTGACGCTGTGTCTGACTCCAGCCACCCAACGCTGTGTCTCATTGCTCAGTGTCAGCAAAGGAGAATTTCTTTAAAAGCTCCTCAATGTTTGTGCATCAGCAGAGAAAGGCAACGTTATTGAATTGCTCCCCAAGACCTTGTTCTGCATTTGGTAATAAAACTCTTGCCTTGATGTGTTTGGCATGAAAAGCGTCTCATCTCCTAATGCACCAGTAACCCATCACCTGCCGAACCGATGCTGTTTCACCTTACTGATCAGAGATTATTTCAGGACAGATCTCGAATTCCCAATTTTTAGCCATAAATAATCATTTCAACTTCCTGTTAGAAGGATTTAGAATACATCCTCATTTCAATTCATTAATACTTGCAATTAGAAGGTCAGATATTTGAATTTGTCAGTGTGTTCGTAGTTTTTATTATACTATTTATACTGATACCATATTAATTCTGAATACATTGGCCTTTATTATCTGAGCAATATAATATTTATTTATAGTACAAACACTTATGCGTTTTGTTTTAGTGCACCCAATCAAACAGATCTTTTACTTAAAAGAAAGAAAGTTTTGCCTTTACTTTGATCTGGGTGGCTGGTTAATTTTGTCATGCTTTAGAATTTTCTGTTATTCTCCTTTTTTCATTGTTGTTGTCATTATACTGTATAGACATACCATTTCCCTTCAGGAATGTTATCAATTTTATCTTTATATTCTCAATATTAACACTGTAACACGGTCCACTGAAGAAAAAAAAAACCTGAAGCCTTTGTGGGTAGCTTATTTTAAGGAGTAACTTTCAGAAACGAACACATCAGTGTCCTTCTTCACTAGTACATCTAGTGCAGACATGTAAAGTAAGGTTAATAGTTGATCTCTATAGGTGCTGAACAGTGAGATGTCTGTTTCACATCACAGCTGTCTCTAAATTGTGTTTGGAAACATGTAAACCTTCCTTTTATAAGGAGCGTGGATGACTTTTTCTTTAGTTGTTGCTGGTATGTCCAGCATTTAACAAACATCTGTCCATACAATGACAGTCCATTTCCTTTTCTGTGAGAGTGAGGGGTCATGGCTGTTGACCTGACCTCATGACCCTACACACATACACACACCCTTGTGTACCTTTGAATCCCAGCCTAATGGCAGTGGGACGTGGGACAGCTTAACAGGCCTGAGGGGACGTAAACCCCTCTGTGTCTGCCTCATTTACCCCTGCGGGGGCTTGAAGCCACGTGTTGTGTGGTCACTAATCCCAGCTCATCTGATAATGGAAAAAATCATCAGCCCACATCAGTGTTTGAGGGCTTAGTTAATGCTAGTGGAAAGCAATGTGTATGTTTGAGTGCATAAAAGAGTGAGTTTGAACGTCATCATTTAAAGATCTTATACTGTAAAAACTTGCATAGTAACAATGTCAAGGATGAGTCTGAATATGACTAATCTGTTAAGCAGATGGCGTCTCTCTGGGTTAACTCACTAGATTTGGAGACTCTCATGAAACCTGTCAAGTTATGTTCCACCCCAAAATCAAAATAAAGTAATTGTATTGCACTAGGACTATTAAGACAGATTTTAAGAAAAACTTTCATGACAGTTAAGCACATTTTAACTCTCAAAAACTCTCAATACTGTAAAGCAAAAATAAATAAATAATAACATTTAAAAATTTAATTTAAGCTGATAAGATAATAAGAAAATAAAACTTGAATTTTTTTAGAGATTTAGTTTCAAGGTGCCTTAATTTATTAACCTGTTTCATCATGTACATGCTAAATGTAATATGTTAAATCATTCAGCCATTTGATATATCACTTTTACACTTCCATATTATATAATGGCTTTAAACATGAATCACACTATGTCAACTGTGAAATTGGCTTCATTTTGAGATCACTGAAGCGAATGAATCTAATGGCAATGAAGGACTTGTAATGAAGGACTTGAACTACATAATAGTGACAAAAAACAGTTAATTAGAGAAGCCCTTGTTCTTATATGGTGTGTTAGCACAATTGACGTGTAAAGAAAAAGCACGCTGATTTCCGGTGTGGCTGCAGTATTCCCTGTGGAGTCTGTTCCTCATGCAGTATTTATTGGTCCTGGTCCTGGCGATCTCTCGGCCCCTAAGTCAGCGTTCCTGCAGCATTTAGAGGCAAATGTGATTATAGAACAGTAAAGGGCAGACTGAATGTATACCAACATTACTCAAACAAATCAATTTAGCCTTTAAAAATCAGCTCTGTGATTTAAAAACAGACATTTGATTGAATGATGCTTTGAGGGACTCATGAAACGTTTCCATTCATGTTTTATTCTCATTTATTATCAGCTGCACAGAAGCCTTTTGGTGAAAAGATAATATTTAAAATCTAATAACTGTGGTAATTCCTTGTGTAAGTTTCAACATCTACCAATAATCTTTTAAAATGCATACATGCCTATATAAAAAAAAAAAAAAAACCTATTTTGTGAAAAGTTTCAGCAGTACACCTCAAATTTCATTGATTTGTAATATAACATGAAATACAGTACAACTGGGAAGTGTCCTGTGATGTGATATATTTCATCTAAAGCTATTTTAAACAGCAGTGTTTAATTATTATGCCTGCAGTTTTTATGGGCTCGTATTAGAATAGGTATTTTGAATATTTGTAATTTTAAAAATGATTTTGTTGCATGACAGTGCTACTATTAAAAATCAAAATATCATTAAAAAAGGTAAAATAAAATTAAATAAAAAAAGGTAACCCCCCCCCCCCCACATTTTACACATTCATATAAATTTTAAATCTGAAATCTTAAAAAAAGTAAAGTATGTGTATGTAAGTATGTAAGTAAAGTATGTGGACACATTATGCATCAACTACCCATGCATATACGTATATAAACATTATATCTGCCATCACCCACCCTGATATCAGTAACAGTTATTAGCCTTTGAAAAAAAAAAACATATTACTCGACCACTAATAGAAACAATAGCAGCATATTCCCCTAAGAAACCACCCATCAATGTGTGTGATACAACTCTATCCTCGTCCACAGCAGAATCAATGGCAGAAAGATAAGTGAATGAGAGAGAGAGAGACTGTCTCATTCTCTGCTGTTCTTCCTAATTGGATCAAGCGCAGACTTGCCCGACTCTGCTCAATGTTCATAGTGCGAGAGGATCGAGACAGCAGACACAGCGAGAGACCGAACGTGTGTGTTGGTGTGATGGATGAGGAGAGGGAGAAAGAGGAGGGGTGAAAGAAGGGGTGTGTGTAATCCTCACTCCTATCTTCTCATCCTTTCGTTTGGTTCTTTGCTCAAGTCTTTACCGACCGCTCTAAAGAATCGACGCTTTGATCGGACATGCACCTGCTGCTTTCGGATGCTTCAGCCATTTTCGGCAGCGGCTGGCAGAGCGTGACAGCATGAACTGCAGCCCAGGCGTGCCAGCCCCCTCCTCCAGCCCTGCCCCCAGGTGAGTGCTGCGCTCTCTCCGGTACTCTCTGAGGCGGGATCCAGCCTCGGACGGCCTCACACGCCTTCCTCCGGAGCGTATGCCTTATTCGTAGACTTGCTGCCTGTGTTTTTCTTCCTGCTCTGTTGGAGACCGTGAGAACGAACCTGGGCGACAGAAATTAGAGCCCCGAAAGTCTTCCTCTTTAGTAACGAGGTTAGGCAGTTGAGCATCGTGTCCGAGTCCCTTCCCCCTCGCTGGTGATCTGATAATGGAAAGAACACTTTACGAGGCAGCATGCCTGCCGCAGCATTAGAGGAGGTCTGTGCAGCTGCTTCTGAGAGACAGAACGAGGGGGAGAGATGAAGTCAGAAGCGGCGGAGGACATCTCTGCCGGACTTGCATCTCAAGAGGCTCCTTCGGATGCCTTGTCTGAGGTCGCCACGAAAGAGACGCCCGAGGAAGCGGAGGAGGACGTGGCAGGGGGCAGCGATAGCTCAGAGCGTGCTCCTCTGGGATGCGTGCCTTTGCCTGTGGCTGCATGCTGCGTGTGCCTCGATCTGGAGCGGGTGAGTAACTGCATCCGCTCTGAAAAAATCTGCATCCTGCCCATCCTGGCCTGCTTGCTAAGTCTGGCCCTCTGCACCGCCGGCCTCAAGTGGGTCTTTGTGGACAAGATCTTTGAATACGAGCCACCGACCCACCTTGATCTCAAGCGCATCGGACAGGATCCTATAATCAATTCAGACTTCACTCAGAATTCTGCATCAGTCTCACCTTCTACGGTCACCCCGACGACTCCGTCTGTCCCAGGACAGCCCAAGATCTTTGTGGAAGGGGACTCCACAGCCAAAACCTTTGAGGTGCACTCATCAAAGGTGCCAGTTTTTACGCCCACTGCAGCAGTGACTGTTCACACAAACTCTGTGTCTCCACCCAGCCCCAAGAGCACCTTCAAACCCCTCCAGAATGGCACTGCAAACCAGTATCCATCACAAACTCTGGAATCTAATGATATTGTTCCAAAGACCTGTAAGTACAATCTGTGTTCACGTCATAGAGGCTCTTTGGGATCATCATATTTATTTGACTGCATATGCATATTAAAATTGTAGGTCTAGGTCTAGTTACAGCTCAAAATAGGTCTCTGCATTGAATGATGAAAATGGTTATGTAAACCCCTGTCAGTACAGTTTGTCCATTTATACAGGATCAAAGAAAATTAATTGTTTATACATTTAAGCAATGCTTCATGGTGAGGTAAGAACCGGATGTGAGTGCTTTTGTGTGGCATGTTAGTTCAAATCAGACGTGTTGTATCTTACTCCTGTGACTAAGCCCTGGAAGTATAACTAACTGAGATGGGCGTTGATAGTGACGCAGACGACCCTTTGAAGCTGCTTGACGATTGTTGTGTCAAATCTAAACACTACTACCGGTTACCTGCCCACGAGTTACATCAGACCCCAGTCACGGCACATAAGTGCATGATAATGCAGCAGTGCTGCAGTGAGAGGAGGACACTTCCTATTGGCTCTGCTCCGTTTCAAGGTCAGAGTCTCCACAAAGACTAGCCGATACCCTTCCAGAGAAAGGTGATCATCAGTAAGACTATCTGCTTTCCACTGTGACTTTGAGAGCTTGAAGAATTATAACGGCTGGAGGACTGCCAGACTTCCACTTTCAGATCTCTGATCTCCCTCCCTTTTTTTTCTCTCCTGTTTTTTTTGTAGCTCTGACACTTTTTTCAGTGTGCAGTGATGCACCGTCATCCTGCAAGAAGTTTCCTTAAGTCAGTCTGATAATGATGCTGCACACGTATCTGCAGGTCAGAGCTCATTATCATGCAGATATTATTGATTTATTTCAGCCGAGCCCTTCAGATCTCTGAGACTGAGATTTTCACTTAAATCCATTCAAAGGATTGGATTATTTCACCTCACCTGTTAAAGTTTAAGACGGCTGCTTGTGTTAAATAACGAGCAATTACAGAATCAAGATCTCCCAGGTGTCTGTTAGGAGATCTTAAGTAAACCCATTACACGAAAAACCTTGCACTTCTAGCTTTACTTGTAACTGAGAAATATTTGTAATAGAGAACTCACCCTAGTCGGGCTGAACATCACATTTATTGTGATGTGAATCAAAACAGAGCTGTGCAGGACTACTATACCTTTATTGAATTTTGCTTTTCTTTATTGATTTTGTGTGTGTGTGTGTGTGTCAGCTGGACGCATTACTTCTTCGATGTACAGCACAGTCCAACCAACTGAAGGCACTGTACATCTGTCCCTCATAGCTTCGTTCATGTTAAATTAAGATTATTCTGACCAGACTTCATTTCTGCTCAGACCGGATATGGTGGGCACCTTGACCACAGCCAGAGTTCTTCAATGACTCAATCTTCATAACCTCACTTACCCTCAACATTTTGCCCCATTTAGCTGCAGATGCACACTTTGCTTGAATCAAGTGCTGCTGGGAAGCTCAAAGACCCTCCCACTGCGAGCACTGTGATCAATATTCCAGGCCTGAAATGGAAATGCAATCGTTTGTGTTAGGAATTTCGGCGTAAATCAATAACAGACAGCAGATCAGCTGACTAACAAGGTAGCTGTAATCAATGTGATTCTGGCAGAGAGAGAATCTCAGAATATTATGAGAGACAACTGCATCATGGGCATGTTCTGTATATGTGATGCATACATATTCTGTACAACATCATGTATTGCATTAGTACATTATTGTACTAGTACATTACATGTAGCCTCACTCAAAAGCATATGATTCCCAAATTGAGATGGAATTTTGCTGGTTCAGAGGTAGTACTGATCTCTCAATATGAGTTTATATTATTGATGTGAGTAGACAATGAGCACAGAACAGATAGCTGGTTTTAACTTGAAAATAGTGAATTTGTAAATTTCATGTGCCAAGCTGCACTTGTATGCAGGTTGCTTTTCTAGAGTATGTTACGGCTGTAATGGTTGTAAATACTGGAGATACATATGTGGACCAACCTAGTATTGCTGCCTCACTGTTTTAGTATTATTGTGAGTTTTGCATTGTATGAGCATCTTAGGTTACTAAATGTTTCTTTGGAGATTATTAAAGTTCTTGGTGTTTCTTTAAAGGTTTTTAGATCAGTGTTGATGTCTGGGTTCTTCAAAACACCAGTACATAGATGATTCTCTAAAGAACTAAAGAGAGTAAAATGTTATTTGTGGAGCTTCAAGCAAGTGACTGTAAGTCACTGGCCTCATAGCTTCATCAGTCTGCTTGTGACCTTTCATGTAGTTCAACATCAGAGCTCCCTACTGACCTGTGTTATAGATAGGCAGTGGTATCTATCTTAGATCTTGTATATTTTGAGATGTTTTGCATGAATGACCTGACTCATATCTTACTGCAGTATTTCAGTGGGACTAAAGCTAAAAATCAGCCATTTGTTTTTTTTTGTTTTTTTATAATGCTGAATATATTGAAGTCCTGTGTGGTAACAGCACTACAGTAGCAAGTTTTTCCTGTGGAAGATTAGTGTTCAGAGGCATTATAGATTAAACGACTGGGTCCCCTGTCACTTCTTTGTGGACTGGATTCTGCATCTTCTTTTTTATTAAGTGTAAGGAAATCCAGGTGTAGCCTTCATAACGGTTTACAAACACTAAATCTGTGCTCTTCTGTGATATAGGATTCATGAGCATGCTAGCTTATGCGAACAGACAGTGAAATGGTGCGTAGCACTAAGTAGTACATGATAGTAAACATACATAAGCCATAGGTCTTTATCCTGTAAAGCATGCTGCTCATAAATGCACAGCACTGTGAACTCATTAAATAATGTATAAATAACTTCCCATGGACTTCTGAGCTGATGGCTTTATCGGTCAGTGCTGTACATGTTCATACGATTGCCATCAGGATATAAAAACACAGTGTAGATTATTTACTACTTAAGCAAGGAAAATGACTCAGAAGAAGCTTCTTTCTGGAGTGTTCTGTGATTTTGTTCTTAATTTGTTAATTTATCCATTTTTGGATTCCACTTACTGTTGTTTCCACTTAATCCTTTTTAATTAACAAATAATCTGTGAAGCTGTACATTTCGTAATTGGGTCTGTTCTCTTGCTGCTTTTGTTCAGTGTAATGAGGTTCATGCAGAGTTCATGCCCCGCTTTCAGTAGATGAGTTCCACCCATCCTCTAATAATGAATGTCTTCAATGTCTTATGGATTGTTTTTCATCTTAGCTAGATGGCAAAGGTTTCACTTTTTTAATTGCAGCCACTGTTGTAAGTGTCCAATTTACCATGTGATGAAAATACCGCTTTTCTTTCCTTCAGATAGGAAACGCACTGTCATAGTGCTTCTTAACTGATTTCAAGGATCCATTTTACATAAACATATACATAACAAAAATGTCCTACTTTTATCATTGAAGTCATAATCCCAACATTATGCAAACATATTAACATGACTGAATGTAGGATAACTATATGCCTTTTTACCTGTGCACACAAAAATGTGAATTAACAGTGAGGATAATGATAATGTGTTATAATAGCATGCAGCATGTAAGCGTACATCATCTTTTATTAGCCGTCTCTTAGGCGTTTCCTGTCCCATGAGGCCCATCTCCACATGGTTTGAAATGTTCATGAAGCTCATAAAGTCTCTGCAAGACTCAAACAACACCAAGGACATGGCAAAAATGGGTTTCAATCACCAAAATGGGTTCTTTTTCTTCATCAGAAGTGTTGCATTATCTTAGAGGAGCTGTGTTGAATTTATCCTTACATGAAGGTAAAGTTAGGTTAATCAGGGCAATGCACATCTCATTGATCACAGTGTGTTCCATTACTACACCAAACCCAAATCTAAATTTAAACAGTGTATGGAGATGTGATTGTGAAATGGAGCCATGGGTTGATGAATTCATTATTGTAATGGAGAAAGACCAGCTGAGGCAAACATCTCTGATTTAATTATGCTGGAATGAAGTGACATCTGGCAGTTATGAGGAAGGTAACGGTGCCGTTCTGAACAGAATCCTCTAATGGCCCGACATGTTCGATCCAGTGACTCAGCACATAAATAAAAGTCATTTGAGTCAACTGCTTCTGCCTCACAAATGTCCTTGCATTAGATTTTAGGTGAAAGTTTTTCATCTACATCATTTGCACATTTATATATGAATTAATAATTCATAATGCTTTTTACTTTATATAAATTTGTGTATGACTTGAGTCATAATGAGATGTTTTATGGTGGATTTCACGGTGTTTCTCAATGCACATCATTTTGGTTTTCAATGTCTTGTGAAGCCTTTAGTATCTGCAGAGGAAAATAAATCTGTCCATATGTTGTTTGGCCTCCTGCAGGCCCTGGATTGATTGCAGGAAGTTTTCCTGAAACTTAATGAATATGCAGATATCGCAAGTGTCTTTTCATGACCTTGTTTGGTGGAAGGTAACGGGTTTGAATGGAATGCCAAAGGCATTGTGGGTACAGCGAATATATGATACATTCCTGAGAACAGTCCTCCCTTGAGTCTCTGCTGCATAATGATATTGGTGAGATGCGCATCAGTCTTATATTACAATGCACATGGACAAGGTCAGCGAGACAGGAAACACTACGCCAGCAGCAACTGTCGTGATGGTGACTGTTCATTTCATTGCATATTATCTAGAAAAAATAAAGTTCATGGAGCAGAAATAGTACTTGCTAACAGAGAGATTTTAGAAATGAGTGTGTGTGTGTGTGTGACAGTCTGACTGTCCCACATCGTCTGCTGTGTCTGTGAATCAGTGTGTGTCTGTGGAGAGCTGAGCTGGGTTTGCCTAATGATCACCTTCAGAGTCTCATTAACGCCACACACAAACACATTTTGTTTCCTGGCCATGTACATACTGTGTCAAAGAGTGACATGCATGTGAGAGTATTGTGTGTTTGTGTGTCTGTCAGCTCTGGAGATTGTGTGGAAATAACATTCGCCTCCCTGCAGCGGCTGATTTCCCAGCCGTTCACATAACACACATCTTTCTGTGTGTTTTTCCTCTTCTGAGAGTAAGCAGCATATAATGAGCTTTTGAATGCTAATGAGCCGACTTCTGAGAATAGACAAAAACCTCCCATCATGCTTCTCTCCTGATTACTGCATGATGACCCTTGATGTGTGTCCTTCATATGCTTTAAAGACACCTAATTTATTCCTCTTATTATACAGTGACCACAAAATATGTACATTACCCACACAGTTAGATACCTTACACTACCTACACTTTACAAAGTAAACATTTGACAAAAAAAAACTAAATAGAAAGTTTATTCGGTTTGAAATGATAAAACAATTGTCACTTTTCACTGTTTGTGGAACATGTTCATTGGACACCTGTGTGAACTTCCTACATCCACTAAAAATCACAAAAAAATTCATTACAAATACATTTAAATACATGACACATGTTTCAATAGATTTCAGTAGAAATTACATTAATATTTTAGTTTACCATAAATACTTTGGCAGTATTTGGCAGTATCCTGCTTATATGGGGAAAAAGTCAAAAAAGCACTCAGCTAATTGCATTTAATATAAATGTTAAATATAATACATATTTAATTGCATTTAACATGCAATTAAGTATCCAAAAACACTGCGTCCAGTTCATACTACACCTTTAAAGTGTATTATTTCTGTAAGTGCTTGATCTGGTACAGTGTTTGGAGCACTACCAACATATGTATATAATAAGAAATATTTATAAGCAACCAGACTTTTTTAATATGCTGGTTCAAGCACCAAGACAAAAGCCCTAATGAGCAGAAAGGCTGGCAAAAAGCACACTGCATACTTCCATCTGAAATTGGAGATTAGTGCTGGAACGCTGGAGTGCTGAGACTGAACCACTCATGGTCTGAATATCTGTGTGTCCACTGAACAGCTGCTCACTGGATAAAAAATACATTGACTCTCTTAAGCATGGTACTATAAAAATGAGCATTGTCATTGTGAGATTGTAAGTGAGATGTGCTGCTGTGATTGTGATGTTGCAGGACATGTGCCTCTCATGATGATCCGTTTGTTTGTCCTTTCTGCTTTAACAGCTCAGAGTGAAGATCTGAAACCCCATAGAGAACAACACACACACACACACACACCCTTGAGAACAGTGACCTGCTCCGTGTCATTCAGTGTGTCTACACTAGGGATGGGAAGATCCCCTGATTCGCTCGGTGCATCAGCTACAAGTTGTCATTTATATCGCGATGTATCGTTTCTAACATATTTGCATTGGTAAAAACCGATTCATTTATATATAATTACTAGTGAATGTGCTATACTTTTATTATTTAGAAAGTGACCAATAATCTGTGACCAATATTTTATATGTAGATTGATTTCTCCTCTCTTAACTGTTTCTCAAGCACGTTCTCTCATCACCGCTGCTGCTGTGTGAATATGACGAATCACAACACCACGGAGACCCGAGGAAAAACTGGAATTAAAGTCCAAAACCTGACTTGAAATAACCTAACAAATCAGTCGGGGCTAAAGCGTTTCCATTAATGACAAATTAAATTCACACAATCTCACTAATTTGTGCACGCTTATTCTTTAGCAGACCTTAATGTTGATCATGGATCAAATCGATCCACCATGGCAAACAGCGAATATATCTGTGCTGTTTAATGCATTTGAGACATTGTGTTTTCCTCAGTGCATAACTGACATGTCACAGGTATATTTTTCATCTGTAAATGTTAGAAAGTCATGCAAACATATCCATTTTGCTGTCAGGAGTGGGCATGCGCACTAAACAGACAGAGCGCAATCGAATAGGAGTGCAATAATTGTGAGTAAAAAAATTTTTGGACATTAAATGTGTCTTTTGTAGAATTTAAAACCTACATATAAAGTGTATTTTTATGATAGCAGTAACTGTAGTCATGCAAACATATCCATTTTGCTGTCAGGAGTGGGCATGCGCACTAAACAGACAGAGCGCAATCGAATAGGAGTGCAATAATTGTGAGTAAAAAAAATTTTGGACATTAAATGTGTCTTTTGTAGAATTTAAAACCTACATATAAAGTGTATTTTTATGATAGCAGTAACTGTAAGTGGACTATTGTAATGGGTAAATCAAATGTAAGCTAGACACAGTAATTACTAAGCTCAAATGTGTTAATGTGTGTTTCTTATAGCAGTTAAAATGTAGTCATTTTCTTTATTTATTTTCATTTTTAATTCAGTGATTTTAACTTTTAATTTAGTTATTTTAATGCTTTAAAGAGCAATTTTAGATTTTAATGTTCTAATGTTCTGCTATCTGTTCTGCAAACTGTAAAAGGTACAGCTGTAATAAAACCAGAGAGAAAGGTTGCATGCAAGAAACTGTAAAAAAAATTTTTTTTTAAATAATAGTATGTGAGACAGTGATATCTTTATGTTCCTATTGGTCAGTAGAACAGCTTAGCTTAGCCTGACAGTTAGCCTGCTTTAGACCAGGTTTGTTTCCCAGCATAAGTTGCCACAGTGACTAAGCTTGAT
>NW_015506090.1:375332-415396 GCF_001515645.1 Sinocyclocheilus grahami | reverse complement strand
TTATTTATTTTCATTTTTAATTCAGTGATTTTAACTTTTAATTTAGTTATTTTAATGCTTTAAAGAGCAATTTTAGATTTTAATGTTCTAATGTTCTGCTATCTGTTCTGCAAACTGTAAAAGGTACAGCTGTAATAAAACCAGAGAGAAAGGTTGCATGCAAGAAACTGTAAAAAAAAAAAAAATTTTAAATAATAGTATGTGAGACAGTGATATCTTTATGTTCCTATTGGTCAGTAGAACAGCTTAGCTTAGCCTGACAGTTAGCCTGCTTTAGACCAGGTTTGTTTCCCAGCATAAGTTGCCACAGTGACTAAGCTTGATCTAGACCTATGTTAAATTTGCTTTATGGAACCAAATAATTTGACAGTGAGTCAGACTAACTGAAATAAGCCTGGCTTATTGGGTTAATTTGTTTTATGAAACAGGCCTCGAGGCATTAAAAGTGATCATATTTTCTCCATTACATCATATTGCATCGAATTCCATTGTGTTGAATTGAATCTAATCAAAATCGGATCGTACTGCATCGTAATAGGGGTGAATCGTATCGCATCGCATTGGTAGCTGCTTCATATGTATCTTTAATGTATCGTATCGTTGGCTATGCATCGAGATGCATATCGTATTGGAGTCATGAGATGCACATCCCTAGTCTACACACGTAATGTTCATTGACTGAGTTTGAAAATATGACACACACTCATTTATTTATGTGAATCAGCACTTCTGTCAGGTTTTTTTTTTTTGTATGTGTTTTTCTCATTGTCATGGTTGACTTACTGAATTTAATTGTCTTTCCTGAGTAGATGTGTGTAATTGCATTAGTATCAGAAAGTAATATAGAAAAGCATATGCTTTACTATTCGGATGTACAGAACAAAAAGAGATCCCTGTTTTCAGGAGAGTGTATACATTTATATAATGAAGTATGTATTTCCCTCTTTAGATAAATCATATTGTATATCAGACATCAGCAGTGATGTAGTGTCTTGTTACACTGGGTTATTTGTTACCATAGTTGGTTACCACAATATAGTCCATGCTTTCCTTGGACTGTCTGTTGTGAAATGTCCAGCAATGATAGACACTGAATTGTTATGCTATGTCATATCAGTAAACTTATGGCAGTTAAATGTGGCTGAACTTGTTTCATTGCATAATGGGATCACCTTATCCATGAAGAATATATGAAATGTTGCCCCAAATTTAAGCCAGACTGAGATGTCTTAGAAGGTTTTCTTCCTAGAATTTATTGTGTCCCAGCTGGTGCCCAAAACAGTGACCTACTTTAGGTAGCCATAAGGCTCAAGGAATCATGGGTAGCTGTTCTTCAGCAACATCTTGACTATTCTCAACCTTCACCTAACCAATTGGCCATTGCAACCATAATAACATGTCAATTTTGCCAATAATTATATATTTTTCTCTTTTATCTTTGTTTTGATTGGCTGCAATGCAAACCAGTTGCATCATCAGTCTTAACAGACTATAATATATGCAATAAGTGGGAAAGCTAATTTGGCTGATACTGTGTGAACATTGCTTATCTATTTAATGTTCACAGAATTACCTGCTTTTTATGCATGTTTAAGAGTCTTAAAAGCAGCATAAAATCAAACTGTCTCAGGATCCCACAACAGGTTCAGATCTGTAGCATTAATCAGAAATGAGCTTCAAGCATTTATCAGAAATGAGTTTCATGCTAATGCCCAATGTGCATAATAGTGTGAATATAGTTTAATCTTGCTCAACTTCTGTAACCTTTCTTTCCCAGTTCTGTAAGTTCATCTTGTGCTGACAACTTTAAATTATGTGAAATGGAAAGCTGTTAGAAGGGTAGTTATTGTGAAGACTTTTGCTTAAACAGGAACACATCATTTGCACTCCACAAAAACAGCTTCTAAAAACAGCAGCACCTATATTCACTTCACTTGCCAGTTTTTCTCTCTCTCTAGGCCAGTTAGGAGGTACAATCTGTATGTGGTCTCTAAAGGTCTCTAGTCTAGGTCAGGCTACCTGCAGCTTTGCAAAAATCATCCATTACTAGAACAGCAAGTTCATGCACATGTGATTTAAGAGCTACATTTTACAGATTCCTCATCTTTTCACTGTATGTCTTAATAGTGAAGCAGTTAACAGAATCTAGTGATTACAAAAGTGTATTTCAAGGGTACAGTACTTCTTATGACCTGTCTCCACAGTATGATCATCAGTCTGTCCTTCTGCACAGCTCAGGTGCGACTAATTATTTTGAAGATGTTGGAAACAAAAGGGTTTTCTTCACACCATCTGTCCCATAATCCCAGTGGTGTGCATGCTGAGGCCTTGGCAGGAGAGTAATTAACTGATCATATGACTAAAAAAAAACAGACTTTTCCCAACCTGCTTTGCATTCAACCTGCAGGAGCAAGATATGACCTCACACACTCTCTATATTTTGCTCTTATCTCAGAGTACCTTACCTGTGCTTTTCAGACTTTACTTTACTAGTGCTCAAGTTGAGTATCACTGTATTGTATTTACATTTACATTTAGCAGACGTTTTTATCCAAAGCGACTTACAAATGAGGACAATGGAAGCAATCAAAATCAACAAAGAGCAATGATATGCAAGTGCTATAACAAGTCTCAGTTAGCTTAATGCAGTACATATAGCAAGTTTTTTTTTTAAATCATATAATAAATAAAAAGAAAACATATAGAATAGAAAAAGAATAGTGCAAACTAGTGTTAGAGGCCTTTTTTGCTTTTGTTAGTCAGAAGTCAGAAAGTCAGAATTATAATTGTATAATAAATAAAAAGAAAACAGATAGAATGCAAAAAGATTAGAGAAGCAAGTGTTAGTTTTTTTTAAAGAAAACAAGCAGTTAGTAAATAAATAGTGCAAGTCTAAAAGGGGCACGTTTTTATTTTTTATAAAGAATAGAATTAGAATTCAGAGTGTGTTTTTAGCCGATTCTTGAAGATGGCTAAGGACTCGAGTTGGGCAGGTCATTCCACCAGGAGGGAACATTTAAAAGTCAGAGAAAGTGATTTTGTGCCTCTTTGGGATGGCACAATAAAGCACCGTTCACTTGCAGAACGCAAGCTTCTAGAGGGCACATAAGTCTGAAGTAATGAATTTAGGTAAAGGGGTGCAGAGCCAGTGGTGGTTTTGTAGGCAAACATTAATTCCTTGAATTTTATGCGTGCAACTATTGGTAGCCAGTGCAAACGGATAAACAGAGGTGTGACATGCATTCTTTTCGGCTCGTTAAAAATTAATCTTGCTGCCGCGTTCTGCATTAATTGTAAAGGTTTGATAGAACTGGCTGGAAGACCTGCCAAGAAAGCATTGCAATAGTCCAGCCTGGACAGAAAAAGAGCTTGAACAAGGAGTTGTGAAGCATGTTCCGAAAGAAAGGGCCTGATCTTCTTGACGTTGAATAAAGCAAATATGCAGGACCGGGCAGTTTTAGCAATGTGGTCTGAGAAAGTATGCTGATCATCAATTATAACTTAATCTGCAGGACCGGGCAGTTTTAGCAATGTGGTCTGAGAAAGTATGCTGATCATCAATTATAACTTCAAGGTTTCTGGCTGTTTTTGAAGGAGTTATGGTTGATGTGCCTAACTGGATGGTGAAATTGCGATGAAACAATGGGTTTGATGGAACCACAAGCAGTTCTGTTTTGGCAAGGTTGAGTTGAAGGTGATGGTCCTTCATCCAGCAAGAAATGTCTGTTAGACAAGTCTGTATGCTCGCATCGAGCAGCTATCATCGGATCATCAGGATGGAATGAGAGGTAGAGTTGAGTGTCATCGGCATAGCAGTGATTTGAAAAGCCATGTTTCTGAATGACAGAACCTAGTGATGCCATGTAGACAGAGAAGTGGTCCAAGAACTGAGCCCTGAGGCACCCCAGTAGTTAGATGTTGTGACTTGGACACCTCACCTCTCCAAGATATCTTGAAGGACCTATCTGAGATGTAAGACTCAAACCACTGGAGTGCGGTTCCTGGGATGCCCTTTGCCAATAGGGTTGACAGGAGGATCTGGTGGTTAACCATGTCAAAAGCAGCGGACAGATACAGCAAGATAAGTATTGAAGATTTGGAATCCGCTCTTGTCAGTCTTAGGGCTTCAACAACTGAGAGCAAGGCAGTCTCGGTTGAATGTCCACTTCTGAAACCAGACTGGTTGCTGTCGAGGGGGTTGTTCTGTGTGAGGAAGGCAGAGACTTGGTTGAATACAGCTCATTCAAGTGTTTTTGCAATTAAAGGAAGAAGGGAAACCGGTCTGTAGTTCTCTAAAAGAGATGGGTTAAGGGTGGGTTTCTTAAGTAGTGGGGTGATACGAGCCTGTCTAAATGTTGAGGGAAAAACACCAGTGTGAAGGAATGTGTTAATGATGTGAGTGAGTGCAGGTACAACTGCAGGAGAAATGGCTTGAAGAAGATGAGATGGAATAGGATCAAGCGGACAATTAGTAGGATGAGTAGAAAGAATGAGTTTGGAGACTTCTGCCTCAGAGAGTGAAGAGAAGGATGTGAACGAGTGTAGGCCTATGTGTGCTGGTAAGATGTGCTTGACAGTTTGTGGTGTGGCAAATTGTGCACTGATGGTTTTAATTTTATTAATGAAGAACATTGCAAAGTCGTCAGCTGTTAGAGTTGATGAAGGAGGGGGAGGAGGAGGACAAAGGAGGGAGGAACATTTTTTAGATAGCATGCGAGAGTTAGACGAATTGTTAATTTTGTTATGATAGTATGTCCTTTTAGCAGTGGAGACATTAGCAGAGAAGGAAGAAAGGAGTGACTGATACACATTAAGGTCAGTAGGAATTTTTGATTTGCGCCACACGCTTTCAGCAGCCCTGAGCTTAGAAAGATGCTCGCGGAGAACATCAGATAGCCAAGGGGCAGAAGGAGTGGTACGGCCTGGCCTGAAAGACAAGGGGCAGACAGTGTCTAAACAAGATGTAAGAGAGGAGCAGAAAGTATCAGTAGCACTGTTAGCATCAAGAGATGATTACTGGTTAGGGTGGAGGAAGCAAAGATGAAACCATAGCAGATAGCCAGTGAGAGTGAGTCGAAAGATGACATGTGGAGGGGTGTGTGTTGTGTCAGGAACCATGTTGAGGGTAAGAGTGAGGAGGAAGTGATCCGAGGTGTGCAGTGGAGTAACCAGTACATGATCAGTGGAGCAGTGTCATGTGTAAATAAGGTCCAGTTGGTTGCCTGATTTGTGAGTAGCCGTAGTTAACACTCTTGTGATCAAAATAGGCAAGCAGAGTGTGGAAGTCTGCAGCCTGAGGTTTATCTTGGTGGATGTTGAAGTCTCCAAGCATAACTTGGGGAGTACCATCCTCAGGAAAGGTTGAGAGCAGCACATCTAATTCATCCAAGAAGTTACCTTGTGGTCCTGGGGGTCGATAAACAACTACAAAATGAATTTTAAAAGGGTGGGTTATAGTGATTGAATGTGATTCAAAGGAGCTGCTAATATCCAGAGAAGGTAAAGGAATACATTTCCAATCATTAGAGATAAGCAGGCCAGTACCTTCCCCTCTTCCAGTTAGATGGGGAGTGTGGGAAAATGAGAAATTATTGGAGAGTGCTGCAAGAGTAGCAGTGTCCTCTGGTTTGATCCACATCTCTTTCAGGGCCATGAGGTTTAGTCTTGAATGACTAGAAATAGTTGTAATGAAATCTGCTTTGTTTACTGCAGACTGACCATTCCAGAGACCAATAGAAAAAGAAAGTAGTGTATTAGCAGACATAGGCAAAGTGCACAGGTTGTTAGTATTGCGCTGCCTACAGTGTGTGATGTGTGGTTTGGTAGTAATAGTAGGGAGATGGAAACACATAGTTAGAGTTGGTCATAAAAACTGAAACAGAAGTGAAGAAAGGTGTAAAAAAGAGGTTGAGTCAAAAGCGATACTTATGTCCCTTGCCGTTGTCCCTGCTCGGTGGAGTCGCACGGTAGAGTCGATGGTCTTTACACTCTTCGGTCTTAACACGAGGGCTGCCGCGGTGTACTATCCTTTTTTATACCCGTTTGACAAAACGGAAATTGAATTCAGCTGAACACTCTTTACTGTTTATCACAACAAAGGGCTAAGCAAGCGCACGACACTGACAAGGTAAGCGAATCAGTATGAGACCAAACGAAACTTCAGCACGTCTCAACACCATAAACAAAGCAAGCGTTTCCTAGCAACGACAACTGCGCTAAACACTAATGAGACAAGAAATAAATACACTTACGATCTGCTTTTAACTTCCGCTGATTGACTGCTTCTCTCAAAGAGTATTTCTTTACACTGTTTTTGCTAGCGCTTAAACACACTTTACTGTTTATCACAACAAAGGGCTAAGCAAGCGCACAACACTGACAAGGTATACGATAGAGTACGAGACCAAACGCAACTGTATTTGATCATATTTAATGTTTTTCACCTGGTAGACAATAAACTGAAATAAACCTCAGACTTCAGTTTAAAATGAGGAACATCTGTGTTTTCTCTGTCTGACATCTGTAAACATAATCAGCTGGTGTGTTTAACAACCATCCAAATTCATCAGTCGGAGTCTTGTTTAAAAACTTCCACTCAAATTTAAAGTGTCTAGGGTTTGCTGATGATGGCAGTGTAAAATCTTTAAATACTGCCCTTAATTCATCCATACAGGTCCGTTAGAACAGGAAAACACTTCCACTCCCAATTACACTGCACAAGAATGTCTTGGCATTTTGCACAGCCTGAAGGTGTGCTCTTTACGCACATTTACACAAGACCGCTATGAAAACACATTTGTTTCCTTCTGGTTATGATGAGTGAGACGTCAAACATGTGGTTGCTGTGGTTACAGATAAACAGAAATCCCATTGCATTACGGAGGCCGTTGACTGGGCATGTGCAAAATGAATCGTGTAAACGCTGAGAGAGGCAAGGACTGTTTGATATGCACACTTCCTGAGTTCCTGAAACCTGCCACACCAGAACCAGCATTTGAGGAACAACGTCAGTTTTGAGTTTTGATATTCTAGGCTTTCTCTGGTGTTGAAGCAACAGTGTGTCATGTAGAGATTCATCCAGCCTTTCTGAAATATAGCTCTACTATGTTTTACTATATACTATCAGAATAAATGGGTTCTTTCTGGAAACAGAAAGTGACATTTCACCCAAAAGTGAAAATACAGTCATTCAGACATAATGTTGATTGTTCTTTTCCATAACAATACAATGTACAATTTTGGTACAATGGTGCTTCTTTTTGTAGCTTGAATGCTTCAGCCTCCATTTATATTAATTGCAGTAAGAAGACAAATAGCATGAACTATGTTACCCGGTAGCCTATCTGTGTTTCATTTGTGTTTAAATATTGAGTTCATGTCCTCTGCTAACATGCTGTGTGGCATGTACTGACTAGTACACGGCTTGATAGGCTAACAGCAGTACTGTACATTGCAGATGTTGTATCACATAACTTTTAAATCATTGTTTGAAAAAGGAATGCTTTAAGATGTCAGACAGCCTGTGCCTTGAACACACAGCACACACTGAGTCACCGATAAACCTGCAGTATGATTCAGCAGTCTGTCCAGCAACATCGGGAACACTGTTTTTACATCTGAGATTTAAACCCATCTAAAAGAACAACGTATACTTCAGAATGCTTAAATACAGTATATCTATCAGATGGAATTTTCTCCCTGTGTATTTGAGTAAAGGACATTGCTGGAGCACCCTCATCAGCAGCACAGGAAAGTGCTGGTGCAGCAGTTGTATCAGAAGAGGTGGCACGTTTGCACTGCAGCATGATGCAGTGTCTGTGCAGAGACAGCGTCTTTGGTTTCTTCTCAGCAGCAAAAAAAAATGAGATGGAACCAAATCGATCCAGCAGTACCCCTCAAAGTGCTCACACAGAGAAAGAGACCCTGAGCGCTGCTGCATTGCAGTGGATGTGCTGCATTGGCCCCACACAGCTATTTTTAGGGAGCATTTATTTTAAGACTTACTGCGTCTTGCAGGTATTCTCACAGACAGTTTTAGCAATAGCCAAAAATACATTGTATGGGTCAAAATGATTTATTTTAATGCCAAAAATCATTAGGATATTAAGTAAAGATCATGTTCCATGAAGATATTTTGTAAATTTCCTACTGTAAATATAGTAAAACTTAATTTTTGATTAGTAATATGCATTGCTAAGAACTTAATTTGGACAACTTTAAAGGCGATTTTCTCAATATTTAGATTTTTTTTCACCCTCAGATTCCAGATTTTCAAATTAAAATCTTTCAAATGAAATATCAAATTAAAAAAATCAACCCTTATGACTGGTTTTGTGGTCCAGGGTCACATATTAGTTTTAAACTAAAATCTTGATGCTGTCCATGCATGGAAAGTCACTTTATGTTCAGCTGATAAGCTGAATCCTTAACAACCACTACCACTTCTACAGTCAACACGTAACTAAACCTTAGGAATTTTCCTGGGAATTTCCTTCTTTATGACCAGGTTCATTAACATGTAAAAAGACTCAAGTACAAGCATGAAGGTTACACAGCAATGCAATTGTCCCTCCTCTTCATATTAGTTTTAAACTAAAATCTTGATGCTGTCCATGCATGGAAAGTCACTTTATGTTCAGCTGATAAGCTGAATCCTTAACAACCACTAACACTTCTACAGTCAACACGTAACTAAACCTTAGGAATTTTCCTGGGAATTTCCTTCTTTATGACCAGGTTCATTAACATGTAAAAAGACTCAAGTACAAGCATGAAGGTTACACAGCAATGCAATTGTCCCTCCTCTCCTTTGCTCATCACTCATGTTTATTTGTGGCATCGTCGCTGTTTGCCACCAGACTTTGGCTGCATTGAGATGTGCTCATACGTGAGTTGAATGAATCGGCTCATGTCTCTCACCTTGAAATGTACTCATGCTGTTTTGCTGACAATTCCACTTTAGCGATGTGCCCATCAATGTGAGCGTAGTATGCCAAAATGCCAACATCACATGAATAGTGTCTATTTAAATCTTGTCATTCTACTTAGTCTTTTCATTTAGCGTTTTCTTTCAGGCACTGACGGTCAGTCATATGCAAATACATGTCACTTTCCCATCCTCAGAAAGCACTGAATGTTGTTGTGATGTGACGGATGATAAAATGTGCCTGATCACTAATGCTGCAGGTTTAATGGGAGTGAAAAACGGCAATTAGATTAACGAGACAAAAGCAATCTGTTACGCTGTCAATTATTCATGCAGCACTGGTTGTCTCAAACATCAGCAGTTCGGATGGTAAAGATTGAATTACATGGAGCTCAAAGGCAGAATGTCTCCTGCTTCAGTGGTCACCTGATGGGGTCTGTGACCTACGCATCTAACTCAATTATCTATCAGGATGAAGCCTGAGTTTTATTCTAATCTGTTCATTTTCATACCACCAGCCTTGAAATATCCCCAGCCTTCAGTGGCTCATGTCCTGTATCGACAGTGTCGAGGGTAAGTCAGGACGGCCGGATGTGGCCATGCGTCCCGGCCCGTAAATGAGAGTAACTTGATGTCAGAGCTGGTTAGAGATGGCTATCAATACTTCTTGGTGGAATCAGTTTGATCCTAAAAGCAGAAAATAGAGCCATTAGTATGTGAAGTCATGAAGTAACTTCAGGAGGTTCTCGGTCAGTCGTGCAGGGAATCGTTGGAATTCACGGTTGAGTTGTCATCAGTCCCTTCCTAGTAATGGTGACAGATCCAGAAGGATTGCGGATGTGTGTGAGTGTGAGAGTGTGTGAGTGAGTGAGTGTGTGTGTGTGTATGTGTCTCAGAAGGCCTGATGTCCAGAATGTGTACTCCTTTTCACCTTGTGAAAAAGTTGTACATTTAGTTTACTGTAAAAAAGTACAGTAATTAGACTTTAAAAAGTACTAATTACAGAAATAATATACATAAAAAGAACTGTGTGAACTGAATGTAATTTTTTTAACTTGACTACATGTTATTTACAATTGAATAAAAATGTATTATAGTTTATAGTATAGCTTTAGAGTGCTTTTTTGACCCACTTAATTAGGACAAGTGGTGACAGATCCAGAAGGATTGAGTGTGTGTGTGCGTGTGTGCGTGTGTGTGCATGTGTGTGTGTGTGTGTTTCTTACACAAAAAAAGTAAGATTTGTCCATTTTGATTTTATGGTGACAATAAAAGTGTACTTAAGTGTTAATAAAACATGAACGTGTACTCTATACTCTTAAACAACCTTTTATTTCATATCTTATCTAAAAGTATAGTTTTTAAAAAATATACTTTTAATATTTGAAGTAGACTACAATTGCACAGTCAATACAATTAAGAGAGTTGGCCAGGTTGTGACAACTTTGATTATTCAGTGCTGCATTGATGACGCATTAGAGACGCAATGCCAGATGTGATGCGTGAGCTGGTGTAGAGGTGCTCAGTTAAAAATGTTGATGAGCAGGGACTTTGCAGACCGCTGTGGCTGGAGGAAGTGCAGAGGAAGGCAGTAGATCTAAAGGTCTCAGGGAAACACTTTGTCATCACAGTGGTTGTTGTCACACAGGAGTGATGCGCTTTCGTATTTCCAGATATTATCAAAATGTTACAGGTACGGAGTGATATTATTTGATGCTGTTAAGATTTTTTGAATTGGTTTAAAATTTATGAGGTTGCCTGAGCTGTTTTCGTTTGAAACGGCTTAAACTGCTCACATGCTTAAAACTAAATCATGGCATTGCATGATAGTGCTTCTTTGTAAGTCGCTATATTTGAACAGAAACACTATAATTATTTGAACGTTGCTTGTCTTTTACTCTGTGTTGGCGTGTAATAAAGTAGCTGTTTGGATGAGAAATATTATCATACCTGTGCACTCATATTTTTTTTTATTTGTGAAATGTGACGAGTCTGCATTTATTTCAGTCTCAGTAGCCTGTATGTCCAGTGCTGGCCTTCTCCTACTCTTCTTATATTTAACAAATATTTTGTGAAGATCATTTGGATCAGACACCCATACTGTGTATGTCATGAGCTGCAGCTCAAACCCTTTTAAATGCTTGACCTTAGATTAGTGTTGTACCTCATTGTTGATTTTTTCTGCAGTAAAACTGTTCCCTGCTCAGTGCACTTAAGTGTTGTGTTGATCTGTGCAGCGGCCACCAGCACCACTCCCTCAGCCAAGACCTCCAGTCATGTGACGCGCTGCAGCGAGAGCGAGAGGAACTACTGCGTGAACGGCGGCGAATGCTTCACGCTGGAGGTCACACCCGGCAACATCAGACGCCTCTGCAGGTACAGCTGCTCATCCGCACGCGTTTAACACAGAGATTCAGTCTGCCAGTCGCAGAGCCATTCTACTGTGAACGTGTTTTTCTGAAAAGTCATTTCAGTTGAGGTTTGATTCTCAGGCAGTGGCGTTTCCTCCAAGGACACTGCCTCCTCAAAATAATTAAATGAGAAAATATGCACAGAACAAACATTAACAATGCCAATATTACAAAGTTTGACTTTAAAAAGTGTATCGATTTTTTTCTTTAAATGACACTGTCCGACAGAGACTCCAGCTGTTGAAGCCACAGTGGGAGGCAGTGTCTCTTTTGCCTCCTTTGAGCCCATTGGGTTTTAACAGACTTCCTGAAAGCATGTGTAAATCGTAAAGGGTTTGGTGGGTGGTAATCGAGAATGAATGGAGGAAAGTCATGAGAGCAGGCAATGCCTCCATCGCACTATGCTTGGCCTTTTACACTGTTTTAAAGGTACATCCATGTGTCTGTGACCGTCATGACATCTGTTATGTTGACCGAGCTTTGATGACTGATGATCCAAAAATAAGCTGACTATTAAAAATAAACAATTCACAAATAAAATAGGCATGAAATCTGAAAGCTGTTATGGGGTTTTTATAGTTGCTCTTTTGGAATAAATGTAAAACTGCTTTAAAAACTTGATGAGATATATTCTTAGGTTTAAAAAATAAAACATTAATTGCATTTGTAATATAAAAATACAAATTAAAATGTCGGCTATTGTTTTTTTTTTTTTTGAAAGTGTAGGTAACATTTATTTATTTAACCTGGAAGATGTGCTTAACATTAAGCGGAACTGAAACATTAATTTAGATTGGATTAAACTAAAACATTATAAACAGTGAGGACTTTCATGCTCTTACTGTCCAATTCGGTGAATAAGCACAAACCCGAGTGCTGAAGTCAGGACTCTGTTCTCATCAGTCAGCACTGCAGTCAAGTGGAGCTTCTCTCTGTCTCTCTCTTTACTGTAAATGCAGTAGTAGTCAGACGGCAGCGCTCCTCAGGGACTGTAGATCTCTGAGCTTTCCATTTCTGATGTGATCAGACTAAAGTAAGTATTAATGTTCAGTGCGTGCAACATCCTGCAGCGTTTGTGCTTCAGACATGAATGATGTGTCTTTTGGAGAGGTGTGCCGGTGATCAGACACACAGGAGAAAAAAATCCCACAAAAAAGTCCTCTTCCTGTCTGAGCACAGCACATTGAAGGAGGCAGTCGAGCCGTATCTAGAGACCTGAAGATCACAGGTGGACTTTTTTCATGTGGCACAATGAAAAATGTCAAAGTGACTTTTGGATGTCCAAGACCCATTTGCATTGTCTTCGGGAGAGCCAAAAATCTAGTTGTTGTTGTTAATGTTTCTACTTACATTTAATGAATCTGAAAAAGACCTGTTAGGTTTGTTTCATTCTTCACTCAGGGATGAAAAGAAGTTTGAAATGCGAGAGGATCATTTTCTTATCCTTAAGGAAATTATAATTACAATGATGTTTACTGATGTAAACTACATAGGGAGCACTATAACTTGCACATTACAATAATATTAAAGGTTACAATTAACAGACTATTAGATTCAACTGTTATTTATTTTTATTTATAAACCGGAGAGTTCCGGTCTTTGATTCTGATTGGCTGAGCCGCGTTCGAAGCTGTTGTAAATTACTCTACAAACACACACCTTTGTTTACTTCTGTGTGTTGCTCTGCAACCACTTTGTTGTAACACAACTGTTTCTGAGGAACTACATTGTTAGCCGGAAGAATTCTGTTTTTATTAATATCATTACACTTTATTTGCTCTGTTTTGTGAAACCTTACTACGTATATGGAATAACTGTTTTATAAGAGCAATAAGCCCCAAGAAGCCGTGGTTTGCAGTGAATTTATAACAGCTAAGGGCCACGTCGTGCTGAACAACGCCCCTTAGCTGTTATAAATTCACTGTAAACCACGGCTTCACGGGGCTTATTGCTTTAATTTACTCACACATGCCTACTATGATCCGTTGTATTAATGCAGATCTAGGTACGCATGTCTGTCAAATATAATATAATGATGATATCCACACACCTTCCCTGAACCAAGCTGATGGTATCTGTTCTCCAGCAGCTGATGAACGGGATCCTCTGAAACGTACGTCACGAAGCAGAATCCCCGCCTCTCGTTTGTTTTGGTGTCCATGGGCAGCTCGATGCTTTCAATCTTTTGAGAGAAAAACACACCGCTTGTGGTGCTACTTCCAAAACGATGTGATTTTAAATGATAAAGCGCTTCACTGAAGGTACTCACCTCCCCATAAGCTCCGAAGTACTCCCGGATCTGCTCCTCGGACGTGTCTGGACTCAGACCGCCGACGAACACCTTCTTGGGCGGCTCCTTGCCCTTCATGGCTTTGGCTCTCTTGGGATCGATCAGCTTCCCATCCAGCTTGTGCTCCTTCAGCTCTAGCACCTGAACACATCAAGAGCCTGCTATCCTCAGGGACTGTAGATCTCTGAGCTTTCCATTTCTGATGTGATCAGACTAAAGTAAGTATTAATGTTCAGTGCGTGCAACATCCTGCAGCGTTTGTGCTTCAGACATGAATGATGTGTCTTTTGGAGAGGTGTGCCGGTGATCAGACACACAGGAGAAAAAAATCCCACAAAAAAGTCCTCTTCCTGTCTGAGCACAGCACATTGAAGGAGGCAGTCGAGCCGTATCTAGAGACCTGAAGATCACAGGTGGACTTTTTTCATGTGGCACAATGAAAAATGTCAAAGTGACTTTTGGATGTCCAAGACCCATTTGCATTGTCTTCGGGAGAGCCAAAAATCTAGTTGTTGTTGTTAATGTTTCTACTTACATTTAATGAATCTGAAAAAGACCTGTTAGGTTTGTTTCATTCTTCACTCAGGGATGAAAAGAAGTTTGAAATGCGAGAGGATCATTTTCTTATCCTTAAGGAAATTATAATTACAATGATGTTTACTGATGTAAACTACATAGGGAGCACTATAACTTGCACATTACAATAATATTAAAGGTTACAATTAACAGACTATTAGATTCAACTGTTATTTATTTTTATTTATAAACCGGAGAGTTCCGGTCTTTGATTCTGATTGGCTGAGCCGCGTTCGAAGCTGTTGTAAATTACTCTACAAACACACACCTTTGTTTACTTCTGTGTGTTGCTCTGCAACCACTTTGTTGTAACACAACTGTTTCTGAGGAACTACATTGTTAGCCGGAAGAATTCTGTTTTTATTAATATCATTACACTTTATTTGCTCTGTTTTGTGAAACCTTACTACGTATATGGAATAACTGTTTTATAAGAGCAATAAGCCCCAAGAAGCCGTGGTTTGCAGTGAATTTATAACAGCTAAGGGCCACGTCGTGCTGAACAACGCCCCTTAGCTGTTATAAATTCACTGTAAACCACGGCTTCTTGGGGCTTATTGCTTTAATATAATCAACACTCAAATAAAAATTTCTATGCACATAAGGCAGTTTTTACATTAACTGAATGTGTCACCTATTCAGCGATCTGTCATGCTACACCAAAAAGCATCAAAACAGCATTTATTGTTGGATTTCCTGATAAAATGTCTACCGAACTGAAAGACCAATACCGAACATTTTCAGTACTAATACATGTACCGTTACACCCCTAGTAAATATGTGCTGCGTGCTCTCCTCTCAATAACAAAATAAACACTGAACAAAAATGATGGCGGTAAGATAAACCAACAAAGAAGAAGATGATGGAGCCCCAGAGCACATGTACCTATTAAGTAATTACCACGGATCGATGGCAGTTTGAAGGTGTTTACCTGCTGGGGCAAACTTTTGTGGAAAGTTTCTTTTGGAAAGCTGTTTCGAACTCCTGAAACAAACTTTATTTGGCCTTATTTTATTGGAAATGACGTCACACCAGTTCAGTCTGTGATTCATCTTTCTGTTGAGAAAGGCAGCTTCCCCCTCAACATCATCAGAGAGCAGCTGAATGATCAAGACTGGAACAGTCTAAGCCCTGAACCTCTGCACATTTAAGAAACAAACAAATACAAATGTGACCCTGGAGCACAAAACCAGTCATAAGGGTCAATTTTTCGAAATTGAGATTTATACATCATCTGAAAGCTTTCCATTGATGTATGGTTTGTTAGGATAGGACAATATTTGGTCGAGATACAACTATTTGAAAATCTGGAATCTGAGGGTGCAAAAAAATCTTAATATTGAGAAAATCAGCTTTAAAGTTGTCCAAATGAAGTTCTTAGCAATGCATATTACTAATCAAAAATTAAGTTTTGATATATTTACAGTAGGAAATTTACAAAATATCTTCATGGAACTTGATCTTTACTTAATGTCCTAATGATTTTTGGCATAAAAGAAAAATCGATCATTTTGACCCATACAATGTATTTTTGGCTATTGCTACAAATATACCCCAGCGACTTAAGCCTGCTTTTGTGCTGCAGGGTCACATATAAAAAATAATAAGTGAAATGATCATATAAATAGAGGCCAGCGGCTTCTTAAAGTGACAGTCGACCTGTGAATGTGTTGTTGTGTAATGTTGTGTTGTGCTGTGTTCATCCTCTTTCTAACCCAGGTGCCTTCCAGGATACACAGGGAACCGCTGTCAAACCACAGACCCTGTGAGAGTCATAGACCCCAAACGTATGTGCAGTCAGTGAGCATCCCCTTCACCCCCAAACACACACGCCATCGCCGCTGTTTCTGCGCTGCCTCGCTGTTCACAAAGCATTCTCTCTGTCAGAGTTTGCCAGGCCGCTCTTAGACGATGGGCTACTGTCTTTTCTGCCAACATTCAGACTAGAGATATTCCTCAGTGTTCAGAGACCAGCCACGTTGAAGCTGTTGATTGGCTCTCGGAAGCTGAGTGAAATGAGGTGGACGTTTGCGAGAGGTTCAGCGGGCAACACCGGAGACACGCGTGTGTGCGGGGGACTTCTGGGTGTCAAACTCACTTCCTGTCTTCCTCTCTTTTCTCTCTGTGACTTCTGTCTTTCCCTCTCAGGTGCTCCAATGAGTTTACTGGTGATCGCTGCCAAAACTACGTAATGGCCAGCTTCTACAGTACGTCTATTTCCTCTTCCTGTCTGTGCTTGGATTGGAGCATGCTCAGTCAGCGCTACCTCCTGTTGCTTTGTTTTTGTGCTCTCGATGGACAGGAAGTCAGATCAGACAGTGGTCCAGTTAGTTTTGGGATTCTGTTTATGTTTTCCATTACTTCTCTTTGCATGTTTAGTGTTTATTAATCTAGTTTTGTTCTGTTGGATGCTAGTTAGCTGACGATGGTTAGACAGGATTGACATTCATCAGTCTGGACACATGAGTTATTAGGGGATATCGGGTTTCTCTGTTTCACATCATCTTGGACTTAGACAGGAACAGATGTATAGAGCTCTGTCTGCGGACAAAATCAAACAAGCTGGTTCATGATATGTTATGAACTATGGCTACATTGAGGGAGGTATAATGGAGCAGACAGAAAATCTCCATCGATTTATCTACAGTGCTAAAAAATAGCAGAATTTACTGGAGACCTGCTCAGACAATCTATTCTCAGCTATTAATAGTGTTTGCTAATGTGTCCTTCGTAGTATGAGCTCCATCAGTAGAGATGCTCTGGCTTAGGGTCCAAAGAAGTTTTATCACCGAGAAACGACATGCAGGAAAGATCAGATCATTGGCCCTCTAACAATACTTCATTATTAGGTCAGCATTCCATTCAAACAATTGATAAGCAAGGATGATATTATTTTGAATTATTCTAATTGGTCATTTTACATTTTTGTTATTGTAATGTCACTCCATTTTATGGCTGGAGTGCCATGTATTTATGGCTAAGTATGACATTGCTTTTTTAGTCATGAGGTTATTTAAATAATTTTATAAGAAATCGGTATGTTCGGAAATTCTGAGAACCTCGTTTTTTATTTCAAATTACATTTCTGGAACCTGTTCTCAATGTACAGAGGAATCATTTTGCCAGTGTTATTTCTTTTCAAACTTTGACTGGCTCAGGTACCAGACCAACAAGCAGCAGCAGGTTATCTTCTGGACGTTACAGATAGTTTAGGTGACCGAGATGTGCATGTGTTTAACAGCATGTTCATTTAAAACATGTGCTGGCATAATGACATGAATAACCGAGTCTGACTTTGTCCGTAGTGAAATGTGGAGGGTCGGTCTCTATAATGATGTGAGCGCAGTGACATCTGCATGTGCATGTCCTTGTGTCATGATGACAACCAACCGTACGAGTCTGTATATAGAGATGCACATCGCTATATACGTGTGACAAACCATCCATGTGTCTCTTAATGAACTCTAAAAGCATTCAATGATGCATTGTCATGGTGGGTTTAAAGTCAAACAGAATAGATTTGAATGATTTCTTTTCAAATGTCTTGTGTGTCTGTGTGATGTACCATGCTGTACACTCTTAAAAATAAAGGTGCTTCAAAAGGTTCTTCAAGCGATGCTATAGAAGAACCATTTTTGGTTCCACAAAGAACCATTCAGTCAAAGGTTCTTTAAAGAACCATCTCTTTCTTACCTTTTTGTAATCTGAAGAACCTTCTTTCGCCACAAAGAACCTTTTGTGAAACAGAAAGGTTCTTCAGATGTTAAAGGTTTTTATGGAACCATTTAGACAAAAAGGTTCTTCTATGGCATCGTGAAGCACCTTTATTTTTAAGAGTGTACTCTACATGCTGAGATGATTTTAGTGTTTTCGGAGGTGCTTTGAGGTGGTGTTTGTGTGCAGTCAGTCAGAGTTGACATCACCGCTCAACTGTTTTCTGTTTGTTTGTGTTTTGCTTTCTTTTCATCACCTTGTCTGCCTTTGCAGAACATCTTGGGATTGAATTTATGGGTATGAATCGTTCTTTCCTCCTAGTTTGCAGATTCGTAGGTCTAGAAGCTTGAGCCTGTTTCCTTCAACTTCAGCTGGTTTCCTTTTGCTCATGAAGGGATCAAACAGCCATAACAAGATGATTGGAGATTGACATCATTATTATTCTTTATTATATTAATGCACCGGGCTTCAGGTGGCTGCTCAGAGCCACTCTGCAGGTTTCTAGTGTTTTAGGCAAGAAAGTGGATAGCCGCTCCAAAGCATGTGATGTGCAGGGGGGCATTAGCCTGCATGGTAGGAAGGATGCTGTTAATTATTCATGAAGACCTCTGATATCTTCCATTCAAAGCAGATATGTAAGGCTCTCACACACACACACACACACACACACACAGACAGAGGCAGCTAAATTAATTCACACACAGTTCAGCTGTGCAGAAGAGAAGCCATACTGCAGTAGTTATGCTTTGTTTAGATCCCTTCAGCTTTGCTTTGCCCTCCATTCATGCATCCCTCTATCTTCAGCATGACGTCTCATTCCTCACTTTCTTCCTTGTTTTCTCCCATTGTTCTATTTCTCCTCTGTGTTTTATCCATGTCTGTTTGTAGTGATTGCCATTGTGTTGTGTGCATCAAGAATATGCTATACTTAAAGATTTAAGATGTAAATCAAATGGGTGGTAGTGTTTGCTCACAGGCTTCAGTAATGTTTACTACGACAGGAACACACAGTATTCTGTGCCTTAAAGACCCCGTGAAGGCTAAAATGATAAAAATTATATTTTTTGCAGAGAAAATGGGCCAAAAACATTGATGACACCATATCGCACTCAAGGACGTATACATATTTTTTTGTCCAATCAAATAATCTTTGGAGTGAGAACTGTCAAATTGTACTTAGACACTAGAAAGAAAAATAAGATTGTCAAACAATTTCATGGGGTCTTTGGCATGAAACAAAGCCATTTCCAGCCATTCAGTTGTGTTCCCAAACTGTGAGTTCGCACCACTACCAATTCATGACTTTTTATAAAAGCCTTTAGCATTACATATCTATTGGCCCTTCACAAACATATAAATCAAAATAGACTAACAAGTGAACAATGTGAAAAAAGAACAACTTGTTGAAGGCTTCGATAAATTCAGTCTGCCAATGTTGTGATTAAACCGCGTAATGAAATGAGTGAAGTGCATGCAGTGTTGAAGACATCTCGGAGGCCTCGGGCCCTGCAGAGTTTGCATTTCATGTAATTGTGATGACATGATGATTCTGAAGTGACCTTGAATTAACACGTCCCGTTGTCTCCTCCCCTCCTCTCTCAGCAAAACTACATCCTGAGATCAATAAGCATCTGTGTGTCCTAGTAGCAGTAAACCCCCAGCATCACTGGAAACATACATGTGTGCTAGCTTCTGTTCTTACTTGGAAACCTGTTGACATAACATAGTTATTATAAAAATAAATATTCCAAGTAAGAATGTGACTGAGATCTGTGTGATGTGTGTGTGTTTCACCTGGAATCTTCAAAAGCAGTCTGTCCTCTCTTCCAGAAGCTGAGGAGCTCTATCAGAAACGCGTTTTGACTATAACAGGCATCTGCATCGCTCTTCTAGTTGTTGGCATCATGTGTGTGGTGGCTTACTGCAAAACAAAGTAATTCACTTTTTGAAATGTCTTACTAATGTTTCACTCAAAAACTAAAATTATTGCTAGTCATTGAAATGCGATCTCCTGCAGTCTAAGAGCTGTGCGTGTTTTTGCACATGTAGGAAACAGAGGAAAAAGCTGCATGATCGTTTGCGGCAGAGTTTACGCGAGCGAAACGCTGTGGCCAAAGGCCCTCAGCACCGCCACTCTCCACCCGAAAACCTGCAGCTGGTCAATGTGAGTATCATCACCACACAGACCCTAAGAATCTGCAACATCATGCTGATATACTTAATCCTGTGCACTGCAGTTTGAAACAGTGGTTAAAATAATTCTCTTCACACAATGCCCCGTTTTGGGATTTGAGATTAGCCATTCACAGAAGAAATAGTGCCATTTACGTTAATGCAATCAATATGAAGATTTGTAACAATCACCTAAAAGCCAATATTAAATGATGTACAAACAGTTAAAGTTGACATTAAACAAGTATATAATATGCTATAAGAAAAAGCATGTAATAAAAGTATATAATATACTTTAAGAGTCGAACATCAATCAACTTTGGTCTTATTTCAGCATTACATGCGGGAAAATACCAACCCTCCTCATGTGCATGTGATGGACAAAGAAATGGAAACATCTATCTCCACAAATGAGTTCACCTCATCAACACATCCGTCCTCTGCTGTCACTCACTCCTCCAGCCAGTGGTACAGTACAAACCCATATAACATCATGCACACAAGATTACTACCTAGAAATTGTACAAATGAAATCAAGTCCTATTTATTGGTGTAGCACTTCTTACAATAAATTTTTTTGCAAATCAGCTTTACAGGAAGTTATGTTGTAACTATAATTATATTTATACTGTAGTATAAATACTACAGTAGGCTTCCTGGCGTAGAAGTCCCTTTCTTTTAGCAATTTTTTTAAAAGACGGATTGACCATTAGCTCCTATGATTTATATCAGGGGTGCCCAAACTCGGTCCTGGAGGGCAGTCAGTATTATAGGTGGTGTAGTACTTTAACAGACATTCAACAAACTATATATATATATATATATATATATATATATATAGTTTGTTGAATGTCTGTTAAAGTACTACACCACCTATAATACTGAAGTGAGATCCATCAGTCAAGAAATGTCTTTGTAACCATGGACCCTCTGAAATGTCTATGGAGACGATGGTGAAATAGGTCCAAAACCAAGGGACAGTCACTGTTTAATGATGAGGAATCATTGTGAATGAACAACACAAGACTAGAGGATGTGTGTGATGAGTGGCTTTGCATTTGGCTTCTCACAGCTGGAGTAATGGGAAAGCAGAGAGTGTGGTTTCTGACAGTCACGCAGTCCTGGTCAAGTCATCGGTGGAGAACTGCCGGCACGGTACGTCCGGTCACAGGGGGCGTCTGAATGCTACCGGAGGAGTCCATCAGCTCAACGATCACCTGAAGAGCTGCAGAGAGACCCAGGGCTCCTGCAGAGACTCCCCCTACAGCCAGAGGTACTGTTCACTGCATAGTACTCCTGCAGGATCCCATCTCTCCTCATTAATACCATGAGCCTTTGAATAAATATTATGTCATGTGAAGCTTTATGCCGTGCTGCTTTTATTTATCAAGCAGTAAAATCACCCATTCCGTGGCCAAAATAAGCAGTCTATGGATGAGAGCATAAAGTGAGGACTGATGGGATGTTTTTCTGCTCAACAGACGATGAGTGGAAGGAGAATTTTAAAATAACATGACAGTTATGACACTTCATTCTACAAAAACAACACATCATGCGTCATTACGCCATTTCTACGTCATTGCACGTGCAAAGTACTTTCCAGTTTTGGTTTTCAATCCGATCAAGTGTTTACAAGTCTTCTGGATTGGATTAGAAAAGGTCTGCACCACCCCTTCCAATCTGATCGAAATCTCATTTGGATCAATCTCATTCAGATCAATTAAAGGCCCAATATGTAATTTTCGCCTCTAGAGGGCGCATATTCAAAATAAACAAAGCGGCAAAGGCGTAGTTTGATGATGCAGTGACTGAGTGTGGAATCATGGGAGTTGTGGTCTTCATCCCCACAGCCGATGCAATCCGACGGAACTCGGGCAGAAATCATGTTCATGGATGAGCATAGTATTTACTTATTAACATAGTAGAATGAAGCAGGATGAGGCTGAAAGCCGTCGAAGCGAAACGAGGCCGCTGAACGAGCACAAAGCTCGAAAGCAGCTGAGCTTTTATTATGCCACAGTCGACCGCTTCCGCTCCTTCCGGTCGTGCATATGTGGGGTAAAGCAGCGCTGTTTTATCGTACTAGATACGTTTGAAAGTTGTGTTATAATGCTACTCTGTGCGGTCGTCACCGGTCTAATAAAACGCACAACATATTAAAGCGTCTTTGGTGTTTCCAAGTTTTATACCGGAAATCGAGGGGTAATGAGGTCATTGGCAGGCGACACAATGACACTATGGACACGCTCCGTGTCACTAGTTAAAATTGCTTATTTCTCTGGATTTAAACCTTCTTTAAACATTAAAACATTTAGGATAATGTAAGTACACAAGTCAGCAAAATATATAACACTGTTCTAGTGGTTTTTGGTTATTTTAATAAAAATATCTTACATATTGTGCCTTTAAGGTGTTTACATGACAGAAACCGTCATTTACAATTGAGCCATCAATCCGTTTACTAACAGATTATTTGGTTGCATGGTTGCATTGAGGATTTCAGAAAAGTATCCATTCTAAAGTAAGAATGAAATTGCAGTACGCCTCACAAGGTATAGCTGTCAGGGTATAAAGTAACTTATTTGAAACGAGACGTGGTCCATGACGTATACAGATGACAATTGTAATCTTTAGTGGGCGCAGCCTTTGAAATAAGACAGTGGTGAGGCAGCAGTCATGATAGATACTGTAAAGTGAGTCTGTGTTTTTTCCACAAGGTATGTTTCGGCCATGACTACACCCAGCTGCTTGTCCCCCGCGGGGCTTCTCTCTCCAGCGACGCCCTCCTCGCCTCCCTCCGAGATGTCGGCTCCTCTGTCCAGCCTGGCGACCTCCGTTCCTTCCATGGCAGCGAGTCCCTCGGAGGAGGAGCGCCCCCTGCTGTTCCGGACCCCACCGATCCTGCGTGACAAATCCGGTCTAAATCAGTCAGGCCATAACCTCCGCAACTCGGCTCACTACAATCATGGCCTGGAGCTGCCCAGCCCTGCGGCCAGCCCTCTGCACATTGTGGAGCAGGAGGAGAGTGCACAGCAGTACCAAAGCACAGCCGCAGCGTCCCCCCCACACAGTCCCACTGCAGGCCACCGTAGCTCAAGAACTCAGCCGAGTGAAGAGATCAAATCATCTGGGCTGAAAGCAAACCAAAAGGTGACTTATTTTTTCTTGCCATGCAGTCTCTTGATTTTTGGTCTGATGGTCTGAAAATATGATTATTAAATCATGTACAAATGTATGCTCCTAAACTTTGCACCCAATACAAAATTATACTCAGCTCTATTGTTCTTCTAGACCAGATTAAATGTCTAAATCAGGGTTGTTGGTTTTTTGTTGGTTTTTTAACTTGGGGCTTGAGGTCCACTTTCCTGTAGCTCCAACCTTGCTCAAACTCTGTTTGTATCTTTCTAGTGATCCTGAAGGCCTTGTTTAGCTCACTGTGGCTGAGCTCCAGAGATGCAGTCGGGAGATGGGAGAAAGTTTTAGAAAGTCAACCATCACTGCAGCCCTCCACCAGTCGGGGCTTTACGGCAGAGTGGCCCGATGGAAGCCTCTCCTCAGTGCAAGACACATGAAAGCCCGCATGGAGTTGTGAGATGGTGAGAAATAAGATTCTCTGGTCTGATGAGTCCAAGATAGAACTTTTTGGCCTTAATTCTAAGTGGTATGTGTGGAGAAAACCAGGCACTGCTCATCACCTGTCCAATACAGTCCCAACAGTGAAGCATGGTGGTGGCAGCATCATGCTGTTGGGGTGTTTTTCAGCTGCAGGGACAGGACGACTGGTTGCAATTGAGGGAAAGATGAATGCGGCCAAGTACAGGGATATCCTGGACGAAAACTTTCTCCAGAGTGCTCAGGACCTCAGACTGGGCCGAAGGTTTATCTTCCAACAAGACAATGACCCTAAGCACACAGCTAAAATAATGAAGGAGTGGCTTCACAACAACTCTGTGACTGTTCTTGAATGGCCCAGCCAGAGCCCTGACTTAAACCCAATTGAGCATCTCTGGAGAGACCTAAAAATGGCTGTCCACCAACGTTTACCATCCAACCTGACAGAACTGGAGAGGATCTGCAAGGAGGAATGGCAGAGGATCCCCAAATCCAGGTGTGAAAAACTTGTTGCATCTTTCCCAAAAAGACTCATGGCTGTATTAGATCAAAAGGGTGCTTCTACTAAATACTGAGCAAAGGGTCTGAATACTTAGGACCATGTGATATTTCAGTTTTTCTTTTTTAATAAATCTGCAAAAATGTCAACAATTCTGTGTTTTTCTGTCAATATGGGGTGCTGTGTGTACATTAATGAGGAAAAAAAATTAACAAATGATTTTAGCAAATGGCTGCAATATAACAAAGAGTGAAAAATTTAAGGGGGTCTGAATACTTTCCGTACCCACTGTAAATATGCTCTTTGTATGTCATATAGATTATTCTAAAATGGTCCTTTATTTAAAATGGGCATTGATATAAAACTAATAAAAAAGGGAATAAAAGTGGAATTGATCAAATTGGATCTAAAGTGTAATGTACTATTCAGAGAAAAAGCTCAGATTTGGGGGGTTGGAACTAAAATCTGTGGAACAGAAGCAGTGAGCAGCAGAGTTGCCCATCCCTGACAGTGCAATCAAGTGTTAACCTCTGCAGCATAACTACACAGCATAACTACATTTACGTGCATTTTCCAGCATGATGGAGCACCATGTCACAAAGCAAGAGTGATAAAGAAGTGGCTTGAAGATAATTACATTAAAATTTTGGATCTGTGGGCAGGCAACTCCCCGGATCTCAATCCCATAGAGAACCTGTGGTCAGTCCTCAAAAGGCGAGTGGACGAGCAGAAGCCCACAAAATGTGATCAACTTTGAGGACTAATAAGGCAAGAATGGAGCGCCATCAGTCAGGATTTGGCCCAGAAGCTAATATACAGCATCCATTCAAACGGCAGAGGTTATGAAGAACACTGTAAATACTGACTCATATTTTTTGCCAATAAAAGCCTTTAAAACTTATGATATGCTTATCATTGTTTTTCAGTATACCATAGAAACATGTGGATAAATAATCTACAAATACTGAAGCAGCAAACTTTGCAAAACACAAAATTTATGTCACTGCCAAAACTTTTGGCCATGACTGTAGTAGGTGGGGGGAGTGAATGACCAGCGCAATACCACTCTTCCACCCTCAATACCACGACTGTGATGAGACCCTTGAGCAAGACACCGAACCCCCAACAGCATTGGCTGCCCACTGCTCCGTGTGTGTGTGTGTGTTCACTACTCACTGCTGTGTGTGCACTTGGATGGGTGAAATGCAGAGCACAAATTCAGAGTATGCGACACCATACTTGGCAAAAGACACAACTTTCAGTTTCGCTTTTCACTTTCAAAAGGAGGTAGCACTTTTTCACATTTGGCTCCTAAACTCTAGAATAGCCTTTCTGATAATGTTTGTGGCTCAATCACTCTCTCAGTTTTAATTTGGAATAAAGACACATTGCTTTAGCTAAAAAGTCACATCGCACATCTCATAAACTAGTATTTCAGTTATGTTATGATGGAATCATAACAGTTGCACATGATCAGGGGCGCCGCTAAGGGGGGGGGGGAGTTGGGACGATTCTAAGGGCCCACTCACTTTTGGGGCCCCCAGAGATCTGTTTTATTAGTAGTAACAGTAGTAGTAGTAATGTAATATAAATTATAAATGTATCTACCAAAGAGTTACAAATAAAACAAAATGACGGCTTATTTCTGCATTTCATGCAAAATTATCTCCCCCATTTGCTGCATGGTTTCGTCCCGTCCCACGTAGCCTAGAGTAACTGAGTGAGATCAGATGGTCAACTGCCAAATTAGAGATGTCTTCGAGTTCGAGGGGGGCAAACCGAGCCGGATGATTTGGTCAGTCGCACTTTTAAACACATTTTAGTTTTGCTATAGAAAATCTACAAATTCACTCTGATTACACAGAGCAGCAGCAGGAGGCGAGTGAGGTTGTCATGACAACCAGATACACTGCACGCGAATTACAGCTGCACTTCTATTTTGCCACACTAAACTTGGCAATAAACACATTGAAAATAATACACAATAAACATGTCTGTCAAAATTATCTCAAAGGAGGCATTTAGTAAGCAAATCAAGGAGTGTTACTCATCCACTGTTTTAAATATCTCCCTTTCTGTTTGGCAGAACAAAGAAATTTATACGGGTTTGGAACTACTTGAGGGTGAGTAAATGATGACAGAATTTTCATTTTTGGGTGAACTATCGCTTTAATATAACTGATTATGTAGTCAAACTCATTCCATATCAGCAGAATAGTGTGGTACAGAAAGTCTATGTCCGTTGAACAGGTTCTGAATGAATTGTTACTGATACCTGGTCAAAAGCAATAGCAAAAGTAATAGGTCAATATTATTAAACTGCAGACAAAGATTTTGAATAGCTAGGCTGGCTTGTTCACTATATTGCCAAAAGTATTGGGACACCCCCTTCTAATGAACAGGTTTGACTACTTTAGTAATTTCTAATTTTTAGTATAAAAAAAAACATATAATGCTATTCTAGGGAATTGTGTGCTTCTAATTTTATACCAATAGTTTGAACAGGACCCTTTTCTATGCTAACACGACAATGCCTCTGTGTATAAGACAAGGTAAAAAAAACAAAAAAAAGATTGACTCAGTCAGTGTGGAAGAACTTGACTGGTCTGCATAAAGTCAAGTCCTAATCCCAGCTGAACACCTCTGCTGTGACTTTAAATGCAGACCTTGAGCCAAAAACTCACCACCAAACACCAATGACTTGTACATACATATGGACAAATGTATTGGGAAGGGATTCTTTAGAACAGAAAAAGGCACTTCCAAACTGTGGCATCAAAGATGGAAACATGATTCGCGTATTTAAAAATTGTATTTCCATCTCTGTTGCCACAGTTTTGGAAGTGTCTAAAATGATTGTACGCATATGTACAAGTCATTGGTGTTTGGCGATGAGTTTTTTTTTGTTTTATTGAGTTTTCCCAATACTTTGGGCAATATAGTGTATGTTTGGTGCGGTAGGGGGCCCAACCTCATATTCTTTCATAGGGCCCAAAATTGCTAGCGGCGCCCCTGCACATGATCATCAGCACTTGCCACACATGACTTGCATTATCTTGGAGCTATACATTATTGTGATATTTTGTTTCCAGATGAGGCTCTCTCACATGAGTTCCTCTCAAAGTTCACAGAGGAAGTTTTTTTCTTGACAGTTACCTGTGACTGCTCACTGGGCCTCAAAGAGATAAAAGGAGATTTCTTAATTGAATGCTATGTTCCCTGTGCATCAGGGCCAAAGACACTGTAACATTCAAATGTGCATTTTCTGGAAAGCTTTTTCAAAACCATCTGTATTGCGCTATACAAATAGCATGACTTGACCATGTAAGTGGATATGTTAAATACTGCTGTTAATAACAGAAGAGCTTCATGAACATGGCACTTTACAAATGTCTTGATCCTTAGGAAATGCTCTGATTTAAATTTTCCACTTACTAAGCTCTGTGGACAAGCGCAATTTGTTTTATGATAGAGAGAAAATCCCAGAGAAATGTCCACCTTCAAAAATTCCATTTTGCCTATACATTAGAAGGGCCCCATGGCTTCCATTGGTGTCCTGAGCTCTTAATTGGAGAGAGTGAGCAACCCTCCAGAGCCCAGTGAAATTCTTTCACACCGCTGTATTGCCACAGTAGAATTGCTAAGAAAGTTGAATAGACTGAACATTCCACGGCTGATTCCGACTGTGCTCCTAATATAGGTACTGAAAACATTCTTTGAAGTTAACAGTTTTCTTATGAAATATTAAAAATACAAAACTGTGAGTAGACAAAACTGTTTGGGTTCTACAGGATCACAGGACAGGACACATCTAAAGTAACCAAATTAAATTTATTTTCATATTAAACACCAGAGTTGAGAACCACGGCCTTAATTTAACATGCCTGATTCAGACCATGATTCATTAAGACAGAGCTCCATGAACAACTGAACTGTGTCAGATAAGAGAGATATACAAAATATGCAGAGCTGTGGGTTGCCTTGACCAGGATTGAAAACCATGGATTTAAAAGACAGGAAAACAAAATCAGTCAGTAAATGAGTTTACATAGTGTAATTGTCCTGGAGCACTGGATAATCTTGTCACTGCTGCAAAATTAAATGGTTTTGTCTTTTGATATAATCTTGCAATTGTCTTGCTCAGAACTAAAAAGTAGTAAAGTTCATTCAAAACTAAAATTATTTTTTAAACTTATCAAAATTATAAACACCCAAAAATCTTTCAACCACAAAGAAAAACAATCCAAAAGAAATGCATGTTCTAAACAAATTTAATTTTCTCCAAAATAATGCAACGTGAACACATTCCCAAAAAGGCTGGGAGCAGATTCACAATACCAGAAAAAAGAGCACAGTTGATTCATTTGATATATAAAGAAAAAAAGTTGTCTGAAGCTTAATGGTGGTGAGGTTTGAAGTCAAGCCATGATGTAGTTTCCTTACAGCCTAAGTTCAGCTTTTTACATCTTGATTCAGGTGCATTAACATAGCCACTATGTTAAGACTGCATCTTAAGAACTAGATCAAGCAGTTAATCAAGGAATAATCAGTCTAACTTTTAAGATTCAAAAATTGGAAAAATAAATGTTCTGTTTTTTCAGTTCAGTGTCCTCTTTAGAATGTCTTATTTTTCAAGTGCAAGTGCTGTTTTCCATTTGTCTTCTTTGCCATGAATTAACCTGTGTGAGGGTGTGTCTTTGTGATAACAGAGGTTAAATGTGGGAAGTCGTGGCCTAATGGTTAGTGAGTCGGATTGGGTTTGTACGAATACGTAATGATCTAGACATTTTACCAATGTAAGCGAGCCCACACGGACAACGGATAAGATAAATCACATGTGTAGATGAACAAGTAATTGTACCACATATCAAAATGTGATATGTTTGGTTTGCAATATTCTTTAAAATATCTCCTTTTATGTTTTTATGTTCTTAGTGACACCATCAACATTAAAGAGAGCGGCCACAGCTCTGGGGAAAAAAACCCCTCACACCCAGCACACTTCGTCTTTGAACTGTTGCCCTCAACTGTTGCGCTACAGAGCACTGAGCACCAGAAGAGCCAGGCACAAGAATAGCTTTTTCCCCCTTGGCCATATTCCACCTGAACACTACATAACTCATCCCAGGACTGTACATCTGTAAATAGCTTATCATCAGTAAATAGCACATATGCCCGTTCACAATTCTGTCTACTGATATTTTCTTTTTCTTTATATTTTATTACTGTATTGCGATTATTATTATTTTTAAAATGTATTGTCTATTCTCATTATTATTAACGTTTTATTACCTTAAATTATGTATGTCTGTACTGGAAGCTCCTGACACCAATACAAATTCCTTGTGTGTGTAAACACACTCGGCAATAAAGCTCTTTCTGATTCTGATGTCTGGATAAATGTGGCAGTCATCACAGAAAACAGCATTCAAGTCATTCTACTTGACCTAATCACACCTCAACAGCTCATGTTTCCTTTGCTGACTCTGCTTCCACTGTCTAATCTTTGCATCAGTTAAACATTCCTTCAAGCTGGATATCTACCCTCCAGAACTTCATAACTGAATTACATGTAAAAACTCGCCAACAGTTCAAACTTGTAGTTCCAGAATGATGATTTCTGGACTTGACAAAGAAAAGTATGTGATGATTCATACTGTCTGCATTGTTCTGCTCTGTAGATATAACAAGTACTCACTTGTACTTGAAAAGTGTCTGTAATTCCAGCAGCATTTAGGTATTTAGAATATTTTAGCCTGAAATGCCACACTGGTGTGGTATCAGAAGACTATGTTAACCATCTACAGACTCATGATTGTGAAGCAGTGACTTATTACTGTCATTAGTTAAACATTTGAATTCATAATTTTACTCCATTTTGTATCAGATGTATCTTTCTATATGAAGATACCATAATTAACAGAAATTATGTTGATTTCAACCAAAGAATAACATATAACACAGATATTGTACTTAAGTTTCAGAAGTACTTTTGTAGCTGACCATTCATAACCCAACTTTCTATCAAAATTGATTCAGAGATACTAGCTGAAACATGACCTCTGGATAACTCTTTCTAACCTTCACATGATTTTTACTGCTCAGGTTCAATAAGCTTCATTTTTAAACAGTTACAACATTTTACAGTAGAGCCAAATCCTTATTCTAGTTTGACAGCCCATCAAAAAGGCAGTCTCTCTGCAGTAATGTGAACATGGAGATATAAAAATATGTAATACTTTTAAGCAGTACTACTGCTGATAGAATAATAGTATATTATCAACATCACTTTTACCTGCTTTTATTGCTATTTATTTGCATATAGAGACAAAATACAGAAAACATGGCACATATCTGTAGATACATTGTGCATGTTTGTGTCTCCATCTAGTGTCAAGAAGGGTGAAGAGGAAGCACTACGCAGCAATAGACCAGAGGATTTAATTTTAGAGAAACATTTCATATAAAGATCATGTGACTTATATCCATACTACAGTGTGTAAGGTTGTCATTTGTTTCAAGTCTATTAGGCAACGTCTGCTGCCTTGAGTACTGAACACTTACTAAATAGAAGGATGAAAGACACATGAGATCTGTTTCACCATCTGCCATAATCACATATCAACACAAAGGAGATGCTTAGGAAACAAACATTAAAACAATATTTTGCTTCTTTTGGATTTTATGTAAATTTGGATTTTGCTTTTTTTGTTGCTTATTTGAATGAATGAATCTATGAAAGTTACAGTTCGTGAAAAAAAAAAAAAAAATTACCGAGAGTTATACATCAACCTGTGTGAAAAAGTATGAACTGGCAAAAAATAAATAAAATATCAATAATAATTTGAACGAATCCTACTTCTTTATTAATAATTAGAATTTACTTAAAATAAATGGCATAAAATCATAACCATAAAGTGCAAAAGGTGCATTTTAGTGTGTTTACAGTAAGAAAGGACCAAGGGGTGTCCAGTCCTGCTCTTGAAACCCCAGCTGTAGATCTTTTCGGTAAACACTTAAATTACATATATCCCATATGTTAACATTAGTCGACTATACATATTATCATGAACAATGAACGAACAAAAACTGTACCTGTTAATATTATTTAATATTATTCAATGAATAGTTGTTTTTGTTTTTATTAACTAACGTTAAAGATTTAAAAATATTGTAACAAATATACTGTAACAAATCATCACTGTTAACGCATTAAGTAACATGAACTCAAGGGACCTTATTGTCCAGTGTGACCTTTGAATATTAAGGCTAGATATTAGGCTATATATGATAAAAACACACACGGTTAATGCATATCCTGAGCATTGCATCAACTATTTAAGAGAAAATGTCACATCCACATAAAGATTATGTATGTTAAATATAATGCAATGCATGACGTAACTTTCCACATAACATGAAAATAGCCCTTTGAATTACACATCACCTTGAAGTTGTTTTTCCTCCTGAAATGCAGCCCACAGGTTTACCATCCACTTAACACAATAACTGCATTTCAGTTATCTGTTTCCTTCAGTCAGTAAACACTTCTCTCCAGAACTGCGTTACGGTAAAGTTTGTGTTCCTGCGAAGCATCAGTCCCAGCGCTCGGGCTTCTCTTCTGGACTGCTCATAACTGGCTCTCCATATCTGCCGAAGAGACGAGCTGGGGCTCACAGCAAACTCAAACAGCTCTGGAGGCGGGCATGTGAGGTGGCTTTCTTCAGCTCGCCAGACTTTAGACGGCAGTTTCTGTCACAGACCGAATTAAAAAGAACCAGTAAACAATAGCCATAACACTTTAGATTAGGGAAGACGATTCACTAGTTGCTTATTAGCATGCATATTGGCTGTTTTATTTATATGTGCTTAGAAAGCACATATGTGACCCTGGAGCACAAAAGCAGTCTTAAGTCGCTGGGGTATATTTGTAGCAATAGCCAAAAATACATTGTATGGGTCAAAATTATCGATTTTTCTTTTATGCCAAAAATCATTAGGATATTAAGTAAAGATCATGTTCCATGAAGATATTTTGCAAGTTTCCTACTGTAAATATATCAAAACGTCATTTTTGATTAGTAATATGCATTGCTAAGAACTTCATTTGGACAACTTTAAAGGAGATTTTCTCAATATTTAGATTTTTATGCACCCTCAGATTCCAGATTTTCAAATAGTTGTATCTCGGCCAAATATTGTCCTATCCTAACAAACCATACATCAATGGATTCAGCTTTCATATGATGTATAAACCTCAATTTCGAAAAATTGACCCTTATGACTGGTTTTGTGCTCCAGTGTCACAAATTTATGCAGGGGTGTCAAACTCAGTTCCTGGAGGGCCGCAGTCCTGCAGAGTTTAGTTCCAACACACCAACCATGTAGTTTTCAGATAAGCCTGAAGGACTTGATTAGCTGGGTCAGGTGCGTTTAATTAGGGTTGAATCTAAACTCTGCTGGGCTCCGGCCCTTCAGGAACTGAGTTTGACACCCCTGCATTAATGCCTCATTCTGCATGACCATATTCTAGATCCCTTAATCCTACCCAATACCTAAACAGAACTACTACAACTACTACTTTACTTACTACCAATAAGCAGTAACTAGGAGTTTATTGAGAGAAAACTCTCAGTTAACAGTGAATATGCATTCCCTAATCTAAAGTGTTACCACAATAACGAAACCTTTTGATTATTACATGATCAGAGAATGGAAAATATTTGTATCTCGGCCAAATATTGTCCTATCCTAACAAACCATACATCAATGGATTCAGCTTTCATATGATGTATAAACCTCAATTTCGAAAAATTGACCCTTATGACTGGTTTTGTGCTCCAGTGTCACAAATTTATGCAGGGGTGTCAAACTCAGTTCCTGGAGGGCCGCAGTCCTGCAGAGTTTAGTTCCAACACACCAACCATGTAGTTTTCAGATAAGCCTGAAGGACTTGATTAGCTGGGTCAGGTGCGTTTAATTAGGGTTGAATCTAACCTCTGCTGGGCTCCGGCCCTTCAGGAACTGAGTTTGACACCCCTGCATTAATGCCTCATTCTGCATGACCATATTCTAGATCCCTTAATCCTACCCAATACCTAAACAGAACTACTACTTTACTTACTACCAATAAGCAGTAACTAGGAGTTTATTGAGAAAACTCTCAGTTAACAGTGAATATGCATTCCCTAATCTAAAGTGTTACCACAATAACGAAACCTTTTGATTATTACATGATCAGAGAATGGAAAATATAAAGAAATCCTGTCAAAATCACCATTTCAGTACCTTTTCCCGCCGGTGGGTATTCTCCCAGACTCTGTTGCACACCATGCACTCGAAGGCATCAATGAAGCTATCTTGACCAAGATCCTGAACACCCCACGGTCGCTCCTTCAGCTCTGTCACCAGATTCACATTAGATATTTCCCGCTTCTGCTTCCACTCCAGATATTTCAGATATTCCCCGTCATTCTCGTCCAACCTCTTTAAATACTGAGCGAGCTTCTTCGGCGGCTCATTGGGATTGACCACAACTGCGCTCCTGTTATCTGGTAACCACATGCGTACGTTAGGAGCTCCGTAGTACACCGGCACAACGCCTAATTTGAGCGGCCTCCACAGTTTCTCAGTGATATAGTCATCACAGACGGCGTTCTCAAAGGCCAGGATGAACTTGTACTGGGCAAGGATCTGGTAGAAATCGTGATCGTCCATCGCAGTGGAGTCTCTCAGATGGGGCGGCAGGTCTTTATTATGAAGACACTGTCCGTATGAGTCCACCTGAATGTGTTTCATCAGCTCTTGAATGTAAACATCTCTGTCAGACGGTGGGTCGCAGTCCGACTGGACGTACGCCACCGGCGCCAGAGTCCTCCTCAGCTGGTTTTTGTAGGACAGAGGCAGCAGGTGTGTTTGTGAGCTGAGAGCGCTGAGGGCCTCCAGGTGCTGCGTGGTGAGGGGCAGGTGAGAGCGGCGGCTGAAGGTCGCCGTGTGGTTGAACAGGGTAATGAGCGGCTCGTGAAAAAGCTTGTAGTTATTCTTGGGCGACTCCTCGTGAAACAACGCCCACTGGTGCTGCTCGTGACGCGGAAGAGGAAGACTTTCAATGCTGAAATCCGTGCCTGGAAAAAAAGACAAATCTTAAAGAAAGTGTCTGTGTTCATCAGTACAAGGACCAATATAGGATCTACAAGGATCTGTATTATTATAGAAAATCCCTTTTTTGTATGATTTGTAAAGTTTCATTTTTGATATGGGGTTAGTGTTGTAGCTGGACGTCAATCATTCATTGATTAGTCATTCTATATTATATTTTATTATTAAATGTTATATTATGTTTCCATTGTTGTTTAATCTTATGGTTGTGTGGTTTCAAGGGAATTTGTCTTCACAAGTAAGAGATGAGAGAATATCTCCATTTTAAGGTTTTTAAAGGGGTCATATGATGTTGCTAAAAAATAACATTATTTGGTGTAATGAAATGTGTTTATGCGGTTTAAAGTTAAAAAAACACATTATTTTCCACTGTACATTATTGTTTCTCCTCTATGCCCTGCCTTTTTTTGTACAAAGCTCATCGGTCTGAAAAGCGAGGTGGCTCTGATTGGCCAGCTATCCAGTGCGTTGTGATTGGCTGAATACCTCAAGCGTGTGACAGAAATGTTACGCCCCTCACCATACTGTGATGATGCCCTGTCCGGCCGGAGCGACGAGACAAAAACATTAAAACCCATTATAAACGAGGCATTTGTTGCATCCAGTGGGGACATAATTACTGAATAGAATGAATTGTACTGTCTTTTTACGCGTTGCGTATCGTGCCGCATAAACATAAAACCATGTCTACATTTGTGATCGGCATGACAAATGACAAACAACAAGCGCTACTCTACACTGCCCAAAACTCACGTTTGAATCATCAGTGGCAAATTCTTTAAATATGAAAAACATACTTACAGTCTGTGAGTCAGCATTATTTGTCAGAACAGCCGACATTGTAAGCTACTCTCCCAGAAAACATTACTCATCCTCCGTAAAAATGAGTTGCACACACACGGATATATGGATTAAACTGTTCTGGAACAGTGTTGTAAATACAACTTAACCACTGATTTCTAGTCGTGTCCTCTTTTGGAAGACCAAATAAAGTAGTTTCGCTTTCACAACGAAACACACGGCACCTTCACAACATGGCGGCGGCAACAATACTACAGCGAGAATAAAAGTTACGCCTTCTTTCTTTGCGTGAACATTTGGGCGGCGTTATGCAAATCTTCCCATACAGTGAGGTAGATATGTGGGGGCGTGTTAGAACGAGGTGTTTTAGGGGGGCGTGGACGAGTCTTAACTTTTATAAAGAATATCTCTTTGGGTTTGAGACTTTAGTCTTTGCAACTTTAGGGAACTTATCTATTCGCAAACAGCTTGTAACACTCCAAAGAGAAAGGAAAACTTGAAATCGCATCCTTTAAGGTCACAGGGCGATGTTGTGACGCAGTAATTTTCCATTGCCTTTGCCTTTCACCTAATATTAACCTGAATTGACCCTAGACCACAAAACCAATCTTGAGTGTCAATTTTTCAAAATTGAGATTTATAAATAAGCTCTCCATTAATGTATGGTTTGTTAGGATAGGACAATATTTGCCCGAGATACAACTATTTGAAAATCTGGAATCTGAGGGTGCAAAAAAATCAAAATACTGAGAAAATCACCTTTAAATTTGTCCAAATGAAGTTCTTAGCAATGCATATTACTAATCAAAACTGAAGTTTTGATATATTTACGGTAGGAAAAGTACACAATATCTTCATGGAACATCTTTACTTAATATCCTAATTATTTTTGGCATAAAAAAAGGGATACTTTTGACCCATACAATGTATTTTTGGCTATTGCTGCAAATATACCCCAGCAACTTAAGACTGCTTTTGTGCTCCAGGGTTACGTATAATAACACCTTTTGGATTTATGTTGGTCAGATGTAATCTGTGCATAGAAACATGTGCAACCAAGATCATTGAATAAACAATAAACATTCAATCTCCTGCTTTCTGCTCTTTCCTGGCTTAGCCTGTCTGCCTCTTGAGCTGATAGAAAACTGTTAATACAGCTTTGAGTATTACACAAAATGCAGTAAAACACTGATTTTGGGTATCATACAAAACTGATATTTTCTGACAGGATCCAGTTTCCGGGGTAGGATCTAATATTGCTGATGTGGAGACACGATCTCTAACATTTCTGTCATTGTTGGCAGAATCTAACATTACCTTCACTGTTATCTAACACTCTTTAAAGAACACTAACAATTTAATAACACTGTTAAAAGTAATCCAAATGAACATACATTTTTTCACACTGTACACAATGCTGGGTAGTAACTGATTACATTCAAAATTTGGTTAAACTTTATATCTCCTGCTTTCTGCTCTTTCCTGGCTTAGCCTGTCTGCCTCTTGAGCTGATAGAAAACTGTTAATACAGCTTTGAGTATTACACAAAATGCAGTAAAACACTGATTTTGGGTATCATACAAAACTGATATTTTCTGACAGGATCCAGTTTCCGGGGTAGGATCTAATATTGCTGATGTGGAGACACGATCTCTAACATTTCTGTCATTGTTGGCAGAATCTAACATTACCTTCACTGTTATCTAACACTCTTTAAAGAACACTAACAATTTAATAACACTGTTAAAAGTAATCTAAATGAACATACATTTTTTCACACTGTACACAATGCTGGGTAGTAACTGATTACATTCAAAATGTGGTTAAACTTTATTTTAAGGTGTCCTTGTTACAGTGTAATTATGCATATAAGTACTGAGTAATGTTAATTAACTACATGTACTTAATATATGGTTAGGATTAGGGCTTGGATTGGGGTTACTTGCATGTTATTATGCATAATTAATTGTTATTATAATAGTAAGTACACGTAACGTGTAACAAGGACACCTTAAAATAAAGTGTTACCCAAAATGTAAGTACTTATAATTGGATTATAGTACGTTTTAAAATACCCTAAATCAGACTATAGTTACTTTTTCTCTGATTACATTATTACATATTATTCACACAATAGCAATAAATTATTCAAAGATTGTCGATTGTCCCAAATTTTTATTTTTCATATTTTAAATTTTCCTTTCTATAAAATAGCCTACTGCTTGTATACGTTCAGAAAGTCTTCCAGTGTTGTGGACATTCAAGTTTCTCAACATTTCAACCCTGCATCAACTACTGATGAACACATTAATGTTTATCTGAATTATCACTAAGTGGGTTATTTCACCTAATATTAACCTGAATTCAAGATTCGTTATTGTCACTATACAAGTATAGTGAAATTTGAGCAACCCTTACAGTGCAGTCACATGTAACTTAAACATCTGTAATACAGAAAAAAAGTATGTTATTACTATACAATACAAGACAACAATACACAATACAAAGAATTGAAGTACCCCTGAGACTTTACGGGAATACGTTCAGTAACATTTGCATGTTCACGGTGTGCTGATGTTGGTTACTAGTCTCACATGAAATGCAAGTAAACAAATTATTTAATCTTTTTTAATAAGTGTTTTATTTGAATTGTTAATTTAAAATAATTAATTTAAATTTGACATTTTAATGACTTAATTGATTGGTAGCTTTTCAATTAACTCACAAACCCCCTGCAGTCCCTTCACGAACCCCAGTTTGGGAAACCTTGATGTAATGCTTAATTCACTTCATGTTGTTAATAACAATAAATGAAATATATTTTCTTTCTCTTTGCATTTTCAAATCAACATGGTACAAGATTATCCTATTTAAATCAATGTAATGAACGTGTTAGGTCAAAAGTAATCTAAAAGTAATCCAAAAATAGTCCATTATATTACCTAAAATGTGTAATATAGTGGATTATGTAACTAACTACAATTTTTGTCATGTAATTTGGAATCAGTCACAGACTACAATTGTAACTACAGTGGGTATAGAAAAGAATCACCTCTCTTTAAAAGAATCACATTTTGTTGCTTCGCAGCCTGAAATGAAGACGGACCGTTTTTGTTTTATCCAGCTGTATTTACTCTTATTTATAACATCCAAGTGAAAGATAAAACACCAACATGTCAGAAAAACAGAATTCTTTTAAAGAGAGGTGATTCTTTTCTACACTCACTGTAATCTGCCCCGCACTGTATGTACATTCTAATTACTGTATCATGTAAAACATCTGATATTAGTTTGTATTTTTTTATGTAGACAAACTGTATAAAAAATGAATATTGAATTTTAATAATACAAAAGAGTATCCATGAATATGAGCATGGATCAACTGAACAATGAATTCAATGAATGTCTGTATGGACTCACCATAAAAAAGAAAAGCTTTTGTCTGTGGATGGGAATGATAAGACTTGTTAACAGTGAAGAAACATCTGTTATGGCCACACTCTCCGAGACGTCCCAGTTCTCCAGTCAGAGGAGACCACCACACAATGACAGGGTACTGTACGTGTGTTCCCTGCTGTCTGAGTGTGTTCTGCTCAAACTGTCCTAGCTGTTCGATAACCTGCGACGAGAGAAGACACTGATACTGCAGACATGAAGGATGGATTTACTGAGGAAGGTTTGCACATGACTAGCTCAAAATACTGTTTGCAGAAACACAAGTCAGTTGTCTTTCCAAAAAGTTTCATAAATGAAAGCATTTACTTGTTAGAGAAGTGGAGAAAATTCCTATGTGAGAAATGCAATGCATCTTACAAAAATCAGTAACCAATTGTTATTTCATATGTCAGGTTGCAGGGATGGAAAAGGGAGGTTTTAGTGAAAGGAGATACCAAGGATGAGGAAAGGACAGAGATTTATCCAAATGTTAAGTGAGGGACTGATCAGATCCCTAAGGGCAGCGGACACACAGCGTGAAATCTGCAAACAAGAACAACTTCAAAACCAGCATATCCCACATTTATGGTTCATTTGCGCTACATTTATCCGCCCATGCGGTGTTTAGGGAACGTTTTAAACTCGTTCGAGTGAGCACTCTATGGCAGTGTCTCACACCAGAGTGAAACATTTCATGTGTAGGTAAGCAAATCTTTGCTGACTATCTGAAGTTTCATTTAAGGATAGAGTTCATATTTTACCTGAAATGTCATGATTAAAAACACAAACGCACACGCGCAGAAACAAAAAGCGCAAAGTTTTTTAACAGAGACTGGCCACATGTCAAACCCTCTGTCCGTGAGCGTACCATTAAAAACTATAACACTTCCAAATGATCTATTTTGACGGTATGTTTTTTTCCCTCGAATATTTGCGACCTGTAATGCATGATTTATTCCTGTAAATATATTGGTCCCATAGCGGCTGTCCGAAGAGCGTTTTTTGGTAGTTTCAGCGTCACTTCCGTTACGCGTCCCTTTAAACCACAGACACTTCCTCTACGAAGGGAAGTTCCCTTTCAGTCGGTCACTCTCGACGTCACGTCGGATGACTGACGAATTGGGATCTCGCTTAGAGAGACCAATCTACTTTGAGTGTAAACTAAACGAGCCAATGCACATTGGCATGCGATTATTGCATCCAGCTGCCGCTGATCACAGCGTGAGTATAAGTAGGCAGCAGATGCAGCGCATATTCAGCTTTTTGCTTCGGAGCCGAGCGATCACATCGTTCTGCTCCTGACTACTCTACTGAGAGAAGAAGACTGAACGAGTTCAGTGCGCTCTTGGAGAGCTCTTCGTGTTGGCGGTACGGCGCTTAAGTGGTGGTGGTTTCCCGTTTCGAGTGGGTTGCACACATCAGGCTGCACTACCCCCTGTTTGTGTTGCAGATGATCATCTCCCCTGTGC
>NW_015506090.1:373368-374841 GCF_001515645.1 Sinocyclocheilus grahami | reverse complement strand
CTCCTCCCAACGACCAGATGTCGATTGCTGCATCGGAGGGTGAGCCAGAGCTTTCTGGAGAGGAAGATTCGGCTGCGCTGCTTTCCTCCGGGACTGTAGCAATGCCTGAATCGGATCCAGAAATAATGGCTATGCTTTCCCGGGCAGCTGTAGGGGTAGGGCTCAAGTGGAGACTTCCACTGTGTACACGATTCTTGAACGCCCCCGTGTCCCAGGCCGGCCTTTTCGGCGACACGGTGGAGAACTTGCACAGCAGTTCTCCGCTGACCAAAGCAGACAGGCCATCAGGTACATCCATGCATGCAGCTGCTGCCATCGCCGAGGGCGGCCCCCTACCACCGCCCCGCTCCTGCGGCCTCCAGCAAAGCTGCGCCGTGGAGCAGGTCGCAGGGCAGCCACCCCGCCCGTCCAGGCCCCCACCAATCCTGGTGGCAAGCGAAAGAGCAAGAGGCCCTGAGACGGGCAACCCAGAGGTGGAGGGACCTGCTCTTCAGGAGATGGTAAGCACACCACTCCCTCCCCCGGAGGAGGGCCGGGCGGAGAATCTTTCATCTTATTCCGCCACTGTCCTCTCGGTCGGTGGTACCCAAATACTCGACCACCCATCCCACCTAGAGCTACCCAGCCCGTCTCGATGGCTCCTTCGAACCATCAGGCTCGGCTATGCGATTCAGTCGCCCGGCGTCCCCCAAGTTCAGTGGCATCCACTTCACAACAGTGAAGGTGGCCGATGGTCCTGTCTTGCGGGCGGAGGTCGCAGTCCTACTGGCGAAGGATGCGATAAAGCCGGTCCCTCCAGCCGATATGAAGACGGGGTTTTACAGCTCCTACTTCATTGTACCCAAGAAAGGCGGTGGGTTATGACCAATCTTGGACCTGCGTGTCTTGAACCGGGCCTTTCACCGGTTACCGTTCAAGATGTTGACGCAGGATTGCATCTTCGAGTGCATCCGTCCCCGAGATTGGTTTGCAGCGGTCGACCTGAAGGACGCGTACTTCATGTGTCGACCCTTCCGCACCACAGACCATTGCTGTGGTTCGCGTCCAAAGGACAAGCATATCAGTACGAGGTCCTGCCCTCCGGGCTGTCCCTGTCCCGTGTCTTCACGTAAGTTGCGGCGGTACCCCTTGTTCCCCTGAGAGAACAGGGCATTCGCATTCTCAACTACCTTGACGACTGGCTCGTACTTGCTCAGTCACAGGATTAATTGTGCGAACACAGGGATTTGGTGCTCTCACACCTCAGCCTGTTGGGCCTTCGGGTCAACTGGGAAAAGAGCAAACTCTCCCCGACGCAGAGGATCTCTTTTCTCAGTATGGAGTTGGACTCGGTCAAACAGACAGCACGCCTCACGCAGGAACGTGCTTAGTTGGTGTTGAACTGCTTGAATACATTCAAGAACAGGGTGGTGGTCCCACTGAAACAATTTCAGAGGCTCCTGGGGCATATGGCAGCTACGGCGGCAGTCACGC
>NW_015506090.1:371850-372811 GCF_001515645.1 Sinocyclocheilus grahami | reverse complement strand
CTCAGGTAGACCTGTTTGCCTCTCCAGAAACCTCTCACTGCCAGTTGTTCTTCTCCCTGATCGAGGGAACACTCGGCATGGACGCACTGGCACACAGCTGGCCGCGGGGCCTTCACAAATATGCATTTCCCCCAGTGAGCCTTCTTGCACAGAAATCTGGTCCCTGGATGGGACGTGGAGGTTCTAAGTGACCTACCTCAAGAGGTAAGTGACACCATCACTTCAGCGAGAGCACCGTCTACGAGACACGCCTACGCTTTGAAGTGGAACCTGTTCGTTGAGTGGTGTTCTTCTCACCGAGAAGACCCCCCGAATATGCCCGATCAGAGTCGTGCTGTCCTTTTTGCAGCAAGGGTTGGAGCGAAGGCTGTCTCCCTCCACCCTCAAAGTTTATGTCGCTGCAATCGCTGCTAACCACGACCACGTAGAAGGGAAGTTGCTGGGGAAGCATGACCTAGTTGTCAGGTTCCTTAAGGGGGCGAGAAGGCTAAATCCTCCACGGCTCCCCTCTATACCCTCTTGGGACCTGACTCTAGTGCTCACAGCACTACAGTAAGGCCCATTTGAGCCTTTGCAAACGGTCGAGCTGAAATTTCTTTCGATGAAGACTTTGCTCCTGCTGGCATTGGCCTCTATCAAGAGGGTAGGGGACCTGCACGCATTTTCGGTCAACGATTCGTGCCTAGAGTTCAGGCCGGCTGACACCCAGATAACCCTGAGGTCCCGGCCCGGCTATGTGTCCAAGGTGCCCGCTACTCCCTTCAAGGATCAGGTGGTGAACCTCCAAGCGCTGCCCTCGGAGGAGGCAGACCCAGCCCTAGCTTTGCTCTGTCCCGTCCGAGCCTTAAGGTGCTACATAGACCGAACACAAAGCTTCAGGACCTCAGACCAGCTCTTTGTCTGTCACGGAGGCCGGCAGAAGGGGAATGCCATCTCTAAGCAGAGGATGGCCCACTGGATA
>NW_015506090.1:360032-371526 GCF_001515645.1 Sinocyclocheilus grahami | reverse complement strand
TCTTGTGCAAGCCCTGGCCTACGCCAAAAAGTAGGGGCGCAGGTGGCTTCCACAGGACACTGGAAGGAGCAGTAGCTGTGGCCTTTTGGTAGGATCCCAATTCGTCAGTCATCCGACGTGACGTCGAGAGTGACCGACTGAAAGGGAACGTCTCGGTTACGTATGGTAACCCTCGTTCCGGGAGGGAGGGAACGCGCCGTCACGTCCCGTCGCCACAGCTCCTGTACCACCGCTGGGCGGCCGGGTCACCGGCTCGGCTCCTCAGCGAAAACCTGAATATGCGCTGCATCAGCTGCCTACTTATATAGATGTGATCAGCGGCAGCTGGATGCAATAATCGCATGCCAATGTGCATTGGCTCGTTTAGTTTACACTCGAAGTAGATTGGTCTCTCTAAGCGAGATCCCAATTCGTCGGTCATCCGACGTGACGTCTCCGTTCCCTCCTTCAGGGAACGAGGGTTACCATACGTAACCGGGACGTTACCACTGATCTCTCTCTCTCTATATTACAGATCAGTGGAAGTTACAGTATTTGCAAGCGGATTGTTACCATAGAAACACTCACTCATTAAAGAAATTTTTGTCTGGTGAATAAGAGAGTGGCAAATGTTTAACAATTGTAAGTGAGATGTATAATGAATGCATTTGTTCATAAAATGATGTATTTATTAGTAGTTCCAGATGTCCTCTTGAAGATACACTGAAGCAGGCGTATAGAGTAACCTTAATAACTGTATGGACATGATCAGCACACATTACTCTAAATATGAAGCTCTATTAAAAACTTGGTCAGAGCACCTATATTTCACTACTGCAACTTGTATACATGACTTTTGATATCAGTCTTATTAATATTTTTATATATAAGTGATGTAAAATGCTAAATTAACATTAAAACAGTTTTTGACAAATTGAAAAGACAAAGGCAGAATTAATTTTCGTCTGAAAGGTAAAATTATTCCATACAGGCATAAGAATAAATAGATATTTTTTTGCCCATATTTTAATTGAGGGTGTGTCAAAATAGCAACACTGTGAATTAAAATGTAATGATTTTACTCATATAGGTTTAAATGAAACCATCTGTATTTTTGTTTATTTAGTCCCTCCTTTGTAAGGACATAGAAAACCAATCATGGATTTCAAAACAATTGAACGATTTTCAAAACTGAACATAATGAGTCTTTGGTTGATCATTTAGGGGATTCATCCCCGTATATAAATGCAGTTGTTACTCTTGATACTTTGTGTACATGGCCTAAGCATTGAATTAAAAAATAAAAACAGTAACAGCATGCCTCTCAGGACCTTCAGTGCGTATTCTGGGGAGGCCTAAAAGTATCTAACTTGACCTTTTCACTTCAAAATAAAATCAATGTAACCCTAACCCATTGCCACTAACTGTATGTGTCACAGTTGTATTTAAGAACATGTTATAACAGTAATTTCAAATCTGAAAATACAAAATCGTTACATTGAGTTAGACTTTATGTTGTCTGTAAGCTTGAGGTGTATTATGTCTGTTACAACAATATAAAGTTCATATGAATATGAATTGAATGTCAAAAAAAGAGAAACTGTCAGTCTGATGCACACTGCTCGTGTGATTTGTGATGTATAGAGTACGTCTGCTTTAACAGATGAAGACTGAGTCATACCTGTTTGCTGCCATGGCAACAACAAAAATACTAAAAATACAAAAATAAAATAAATAATTTATGATTCAGAGGAGAAATCCTTCTCTCACAGCGTCCTCTCATGAAGCACCTGACGAACAATGCTTTACACCAAACCACACGGCTGACAAACACTAAATGAATTTTCATAAAGAGGTTTACAAATAGAAATGTTTAGATTTTTTAATGTTACAACTGACTGTTGTTTAATATCAGAGTGTCTTCATAAATGTGGTGATTTTTATTTTTAAACTGTAGCCAGATTGTCACAGTGTTTGTTGTGGTGACCGGGACTGGTCACTTGAGGGCGCTCTTCTGTTTTACGTTGTTTGTGTTAAACTCCATTTCCCATAGTCCCCTGCTCTCTAATCCTGGTCTAATCGGTAACACCTGTTCATCATTAACCCAGCTATATATATCATGCCTTCTCTGTCTGTCATTTGCGTCTGGATTGTATTGTCTTCTTAGTTGGTGTTGTCGGTGTCAGGTTTTGGATTACCTTTTGCAACGTTTTGTTCTGTTTTGTCCTGTTATTATTTTCAATAAACTGCTCGCGGAGTCCAGTCCAGTCCCGGAGCTCGCGGAGTCCAGTCCAGTCCCGGAGCTCGCGGAGTCCAGTCCAGTCCCGGAGCTCGCGGAGTCCAGTCCAGTCCCGGAGCTCGCAGAGTCCGTCTAATCGGTAACACCTGTTCATCATTAACCCAGCTATATATATCATGCCTTCTCTGTCTGTCATTTGCGTCTGGATTGTATTGTCTTCTTAGTTGGTGTTGTCGGTGTCAGGTTTTGGATTACCTTTTGCAACGTTTTGTTCTGTTTTGTCCTGTTATTATTTTCAATAAACTGCACATGGAACTTACCTTGTTTCCTCCTGGCATTCCGTGACACAGATATAATATAAAGCATGTTTTGTTCAGCTAGTCTTTTTTTATTTCGTGATCTTTGGTTTGCCGGCTGATACTGTATGTGTAAAGACAGAGTAAAACACTACAGCGCTGATTGCTCACTATTACGTGATTTACAGATTTCTGTTTCCTATAATCAAAGTGAAGAGCACTTCACAAACACAATAAATGGCTACTCACCAAACAAAGACTAATAACAGCATCACTGCATCTCATTGGCTCTCACTCAGCCCACTACTGATTCATGGACATATGTGACCCTGGAGCACAAAAGCAGTCTTAAGTCGCTAGGGTATATTTGTAGCAATAGCCAAAAATACATTGTATGGGTCAAAATTATTGATTTTTTTTAATGCCAAAAATCATTAGGATATTAAATAAAGATCATGTTCCATGAAGATATTTTGTAAATTTCCTACCATAAATATATCAAAACTTAATTTTTGATTAGTAATATGCATTGCTAAGAACTTCATTTGGACAACTTTAAAGCTGATTCTCTCAATATTAAGATTTTTTTGCACCCTCAGATTCCAGATTTTCAAATAGTTGTATCTCGGGCAAATATTGTCCGATCCTAACAAACCATACATCAATAGAAAGCTTATTTATTCAGCTTTCAGATTTGTAAAATTGACCCTTAAGACTGATTTTGTGTTCCAGGGTCAAATATGTTGTTTATGTACTGTTTGACTTTAAACAATCCACAGATGAGACATTCATTCAGTTCCCACTGTAATCCTTAACTCGCAATGGTAAAACTAGATTTATTCATGTAACACTTAACTGTGTTTCCACACCTGCTTTGTTTTAGGGAACTGATGGCTTTGCATGAACTATAACACCATTTTATTGAAGTCTCCATTTGAAATGGACATCAATATATTTAATCATATCTGGCAACTTGACAAATATGGTTTATTGGGGTATAAAAGTTAAAACATTTAATGATTTAGAAGCGCTTCAGATTTTATTTCATTAATTTTTTTATTTTATTTGACTTTACTTCATTTTATTGTATTGTATTGCACACTAATAATATGAAACTGTACTGTCAGCACACCATAGCTGTCTAAATGAACAAAATATATGCATTTATTTCCATTCAAACTAATAAAAACTGACAGAAGAAGATTAGACCTAAAAGAGCTCTCATCATCATTACTATCACAGCCTTCCTCTTTCTTTTGAAATGGCAGAGAGTTTCATGTGCACAAAGTTTTGAGAAGTTTTCTGGAGGTCCTGCATCTTGTTTAGATACATGGATTTTATCAAACACCAGCAGATAAAAAAAATCTAAACCTGACTGACTCTGCTAGAAATCTTATAGTAGGCCATGGTTGGATCTTCCATCAGGACAATGGTCCAAAAACAAACACCAAAATATGTCACTGAGCAGACTCCTATAATAAATATATAACCTATGATGCTAATGCAAGGCAAGAACAGCGTGGCCTATATTTTAAATGTTTGGCTGGTTGATTCATACATGAACCATTTCAGAGATGAGCGATGGGGGTTCAGAACGCTCAACTTTGAGCTGCTTTCAGAAGACAATTAGGTGTCAGAACTACATTAACATAGTGTTACGACTTCATTTGCATTAAGGGTTGCATTAAACTGTAACTGTATAAAAGGTTTGAGGTTAGGATGTACATTCCGACTCCTATAATAAATATATAACCTATGATGCTAATGCAAGGCAAGAACAGCGTGGCCTATATTTTAAATGTTTGGCTGGTTGATTCATACATGAACCATTTCAGAGATGAGCGATGGGGGTTCAGAACGCTCAACTTTGAGCTGCTTTCAGAAGATGTGTGGATTAAAAATGAGTGCAGATGCAATGAACGATTAAATACAGTATTTTATTCACTGAAGCCAACATTGTGTCCCTGATCTTTGAGGGCAGGCGTAAGACACGCTCATGCCAGGAGATCAACCAACACATCCAGTCTTCTGAACACAGGGCAACAGGCATACTGAACAACATTTACAGATTTAAAGGAGTAGTAGAGGATCACAGCTAAAAAAAGGTATTCACGATATCTGAGTCTGGACAGCAAACGGTCCAACTGATGGCTAAGGCTAATTAAAACCAGCTGCTCTCCTTCAGTACTCACACAACTGCATTTTGAGAGGAGATCCTACATTACAGGGTTCGCCAAAGTAAACGCACAAAGATGACAAGGCTGGAGGAAAACTGTAATCATGATTTGCACCCAGGAGACCGACAAACAAAAGTCAAAAACAAAGTGAGTGTTCCAGTCAAAATATTGTTATGACAAAGAAAGATATTTCATAGCTTGTCACTTTTGGATGATTTTTCATTCGAGTTGTTATTGTTTTTATTTTGAAACCCTAAAGTGCACTTGCATGCCCATATCTTTATGTTACACTTCGTCTGACTTTTTTATTTTATTTTGTTGTTTTCTGCATCCTATGAAAAATAATAACAAATGCAATTACTATTTTAAAGTACTATGTCTGTGTAGGGAGTGCACTGTTAAAGGGTTAGTGCCAGCGTTACATGTTTGGTCTGGAAAAGTGCCGAACAGCAAACAACATGAAACATAGTGGCACATAAAAGGAAGAGTTGATCTCTTCACATCACCATTCATACTGATGACAGTTTGTAGTATGCATTATTAAGTGTGTATATACTGCTCAAAAGTAATGCAACTTTTGTTTTAAAATTTGCAACAAATAAATACAAATAAACATCATCTAAGTGCTTCTGTGTTCAGTACCGGACAAGAGAAATAATTCGTCCTGCAATTTCACAGAGAGAGAAAAAATACAAAAAACAAGACGCAGCAACAATATAAAGAGCTTGTAATCACAAAAGCACACTGTAGATATGATCCTCTCTATTTGTCAAATTCTAACATAAAATAAAGTGTCCTTAAAATACTTCAAGTAAACAAAATGTCGTTATAGACGGGAACTCGAGAAGGGACTCAAACTAATATCTGTAAATATGTGAAAAGCTTTTCATTTAGATTCCTTTGAAACCTTCAAAAGTTCAAATAAGTAACTAGATCCGGCTTTGTTGGTGTGCAAAAACAGTGTAGAACGTTCATATAGTGTTCACAACCTTTGTTTCTGTAATGAAAATGAATCTTAAATTCAAGGTTAGCAAGCATCACGAAAAAAGTAACTGAAACGCTCTCAATTCCTCTAGAAACCTCTGTATTCGAACAACCTAAACATGATGGCAAAAACACAGGAGCACAGACAAACGAACACGACTTTACACGAGTGAAAATGTACCTTCAATAAAACCAACCACAGATTTGGTTACGCTTGAAAAACCTGTATAATGAAGTAACATATCACTACCCTTTATAAAGCTCTCTAAAAGAGTCAGAAGAACTAATAAAGTGCACGATAAATACTACTGGCATCTTTACAACAATAATGTTCTGAACTGAGAATTAAAAATTCAAATATAGAAGATTATAAAATGCACAAAAGGAGCATTGGCATTTACACTACTGAAAAAGCAGAAGTATACTCTTTACTTCAACAAACAGATAAAAAAATAAATGGCACAAACTGCGCAGCCGATGACGTTAGCATGAACATCATCTAATCTTGCAGTCTGAAATGCTGTAACTCAGCAAGTACCTCGAAATCATCATTAGAAAATAATCTCTTTAGAGTCTGGGTCCATTGCTGTGACATGCTGGTACGAGCCATTAATGTGCGCGTGAAGGTGGTTAGTACATCGGTCGTGGATTACATCCGCAACAAAAACGAAAGGCTATCGTGATAAATCCTGCATCATACCCATGCATCTCTCTGCTGTTTATTAGTCTAGTAAAATAACTCTCTCTGAGCTACTGCCGAGCATGTTTCCACTTCTCCTGAAGGAAAAGCAAATTTAGGGGAACAGCACAATCAAGAGACGCTCATGTTCTCAGAGCGAAATCAGCGGCACTTTATATTACAGTCCTGTAATATAATTTACACACTCTAGCAATTACAATAACTGGGTAAAAACTACAGTAGGTGTTAACCCTAAACCGCTGTAGTTACCTGATGTTACTCAGTCAAAAACAATGCAAGCGCATGTACTGTAAAATAAAGTGCAACTGCAAAACCGTTACACGCTAACGAATAAAAAAAGAAAACCACACTATTTGCTCCACAAGGGAGACCTAGGGATTTACAGCTTCCAATCAATTGATCAATTTACATTTTACACAAATGTTTTCTGATACAACTGTCGGCAGATAAATAAATGACATCCAAATATTATACAGTGGCTCTCTGAGAGGAAGCAGGAGACGGTCTATGTGATCTTGGGGGTTTCGGGCCGGTAGTCCTTCCGTTCGGACGTGTTGCGCTTGACTTTAGCGGTGGCCGGCAGGGACTCCTGGTTGAGAGATGGGCTGGACTGAGACTTCTTCAGCGCCGCGTCACCGTCCCGGGCCGTCAAGAGCTCTCTCACACCCTCTTTCAGGAGCTTGACGTACATCTCGTAACGGCTCTCCTTCAGAGAGAATTCAGAAAATCCATTAGACTCCATTATAATGTCATGAGACAAGAGCGCTAACAATAGCTCTGCCCACAGCCACCTTCAAAGCATAGCAAGTCAATCAGTCAAACAGCACCTTGTGAGTGGCTCATTTAAGGCAAAACATGACAGGCAAAAACACTGCTTTTCATGCACTGGCCGACTGTGAGATTTCAAGCAATTTTGCTTCCATAACATCTCTTCTTCTTCAGACTAATGCAAAGACAACATCCAAAATACACATTTGTGACACTGGAGCACAAAACCAGTCATAAGGGTCAATTTTTCGAAATTGAGATTTATACATCATCTGAAAGCTGAATAAATAAGCTTTCCGTTGATGCATGGTTTGTTAGGATAGGACAATATTTGGCTGAGATACAACTATTGGAAAATCTGGAATCTGAGGGTGCAAAAAAAAAATCTAAATATTGAGAAAATCATCTTTAAAGTTGTCCAAATTAAGTTCTTAGCAATGCATATTACTAAACATAAATTAAGTTTTGATATATTTATGGTAGGAAATGTACAAAACATCTTTATGGAACATGATCTTTACTTAATATGCTAATGATTTTTGGCATAAAAGAAAAATGGATAATTTTGACCCATACAATGTATTGTTGGCTATTGCTACAAATATCCCTGTGCGACTTAAGACTGCTTTTGTGCTCCAGGCTCATATTTAACTGTTTATTTTGTTACACGTTAACTATTTGCATCTGTAGATTTGAATTACAATACTTTAAAGGCTGTTTCTCAAAATTAGTTTTTCTCAGAAACTTCAGCAGCACTTGCACCAAACCTTACAGTTTCATTCCTATCAATATTCTCAAGGTTTTTACCGAGGGGTTTGTTCACATACCATCCGTTTTATATAACATTTTATTCCTGAAATCCCTTCTGTAAAAACCTTTAACTCTTAATATATGTCAACAAAATAAACCATTTTGAATTGTGGATGTATCCAATGTTCAGATTTCTGTTCTGGATATGTACGCACATTTGTGCAAATCTAATTCAATAATGCTTCATTTATATATTTAAACATATAATTTCATAAAACTTGCAATACAAAACAATCCTCTTAACCCTTTTGAACCCTATTCACCTGTGGTGTCTTGCCTTAAAGTGCACCAACGGACTCAAGCAAAGCTCACAGCTCACAGTAGAGTTTGATCATAGCATGTTTTCAATTCCATGGGACTATTCTCTGTTGATCATTTTCACTACTGAATAAAATCTATTTATAATCCATTATAATTTGTCTCAGTGTCCATCATTTGGAATGATTTTTTTACTGAGCTTGTTAAAGTGCTTTCTGAGATTGACTTATCTAGGAAGGGCATTGCGATGTTGCCAAGAACTTGGTCAAAGCCTACTGTTTTGAGCAGCCTTTGTGTCCAAGCGAGCTAAACACTAATGTTTGGAACAGAGCTACAGAGCTAAACTCTGAATATAATAAAGATTAACTCACAAGAGTGCTTTATATTAAATGAAATAAATCTTCTATTATCACATCATACTAATTACAGTATGGGATTGTTTTCTCAAGGTGGTCCTGACCGTTAAAACGAGAGATATCCCACATTTTTTTTCACATTTTCTAAAAACGTACTCACCCTTAGGCCATCTAAGATGTAGATGAGTTTGTTTCTTTATCAGGAGAAAGTAATATTTATGCATATGAGTCATATTTTAGCCGGAAACAACTATTTGAAAGTTAACAAAAATCGTCTTGATGGATTTGTTTCTTATAAACACGCAACTTTTGGCTTCTGAAGTCATTAACTGATGGACTGGAGTGGAGTGGATTACTTGTGGATTATTGTGATGTTTTTATCAGCTGTTTGGACTCTCATTCTGACGGCACCCATTCACTGCAGAGGATCCATTACTGAGCAAGTGAGTGCTAAAATTCTCTAAATGTGTTCCCATGACGAAACAAACTCATCTACATCTTGGATGGCCAGAGGATGAGTAAATTTTTAGCAATTTTTCGTGTTTGGGTGAACTGTTCCTTTAAATCCACATAGAGGAGGGTCTTTTACCCTTACATGTAAAACACACTGACTGGAATATTGATCATGCTGTCAGGCCAAAGGGCTTTAAAATGATTTTTTTTTCTCCACAGAAGTGTGGGAAAAAAACATCAGATGTGTGTGGATATACTGTATGTTACAGTATGTAGATGTGTGATTGGTCTCGTTTATTAAGAAGGGTTAATACACTGCAATATAAGTGAGTTTATCACATTACACATTATAATGCTGCTATCCATAGAACTAAACTAAGATCACTTTAATCAATTAGATAATTCCACTGGATTAACCATAACAGAGTAAATAACCCACGTGTATATTAAAGTATATTTATTAGTTTCTGGGTTTTGTATTTATCGCACACATTGCTCTTCTACTGCGCTTGATGCCGAGGCATTTCACATCTGATCAAGTGCCTCCTTCAACACAGCTGCACTTAAACTACATTTGAAAAGTTTTGGGTCGTTTCATAATTCTAGGCGACTTCTCTTTGAATTCTACAATTGTAGAAGACCCTTTCCAGAAATAGGCCTCAAAACAGGACTCTAAAATGAAGCAATTTGGTTTTAAACAAATGATCTGTGAAAGATGCCACTTAACTATTATTATACAAGCTGTTTTATTTTCAATTCATTTCATAGTAGATTTTGCAAGTCAGAATACTGTTGATTTGATTTATTTGATACCTTTAGCAATGTTTTTGTTTTTATTTTTAAGCAATGTGTTAAATAAATATAAAAACATTTCCATCAATTCTAGGCAAGTTCATCTCTGGAACGTTAAAGACACTGAGCATGAGTGTGGGGGAAAATACGGCCCAGCAAATGATCTGCTTAATTATGACCCTGGAGCACAAAGGCAGTGTTAAGTCGCTGGGGTATATTTGTAGCAATAGCCAAAAATACATTATATGGGTCAAAATTATCGATTTTTCTTTTATGTCATTAGGATATTAAGTAAAGATCATGTTCCATGAAGATATTTGGTAAATTTCCTACTTTAACTATATCAACTTAATGTTTGATTAGTAATATGCATTGCTAAGAACTTCATTTGAACAACTTTAAAGATGATTTTCTCAATATTTAGATTTTTTTGCACCCTCAGATTCCAGATTTTCAAATAGTTGTATCTCGACCAAATATTGTCCTATCCTAACAAATCATACATCAATGGAAAGCTTATTCATTCAGCTTTCAGATGATGTATAAATCTCAATTTCAAAATTTGACCCAGACCCTTATGACTGGTTTTGTGCTCCAGGGTCACAATTGTGTCTCTTGCATCATAAAAGGCAACGGCGTCTACCTCAAAATCCAGGTAGTGCTCTTTCAAGCGGTACTCATCGATCTCTTTGGCTTTGACCTTCTTATCCGGCGGGTAGGATCTGTGCTCGGCTAATTCTGTAGAGACGTGCTTCAGCTTGGCCTCGTGGGACTTGAGCTGCTCTTCCTGTAACACATCAGACACATCAGCAGTATTCAAAGGCTTCAGACAGACACAGCACGTGCCATCAGCAGCATTTCACTCCCCGCTTCAGACCCACCTGAGACATGCGGGTGGTGGTCGCCGGCAGCAGCGGACGGCTGAATTTCTTCTGAGAGCCGATGGCGGCGGGGAAGGATGGGGCGGAAAACATGGCCGCCACCGAGTTGATTATTCTGATCCAGGACTCCATTTCCTCAGGGCTCCTACAGAGAAGAGATTGCACGTGTTCATATGACAGGGTTTCTGCAGACATGAACAAGTTACATTTAAGACTTTTTAAGACCTTTTTAATACCACCTTATATGAAATTTAAGACCTAAACCTGTAATGGAAATATTATTACATACATATATGTAATATTTAATGTGTATAAATTAAAAAGAAAACAAAATATCAATGCTGTAATAAATGGTATTTATTACTATGATATACAGTGAACTTTTCATGTCAGCAGACAATATTCCATACAAAATATCCCCGCAAAATAACTGCATCACTGAGATTTTTGGTGGAGTAAACAATTTATTCTGAAGCAATATTTTCATCAGTGTTCTATCAGCTTTTACATACTTAAATCTGCATATTTACCTTTACAAAGGCCTATTTTTAACCTTTTTAGATGTATGCATCATCTTACATGTCAAATTATTACAATTTATCAATAAATTCAATATACACTATAGGGCTGCTACCAGTCAGATTAAATAATTTACACTGCAAATAACAAATAATTACAACGGCAATAAATAATGTTATGAGATTAATGTTTTAAATGCATTTATGAATATACAAATAAGAAATGTTGAGGGGAAAAATGCATACTTTAAAACATACTTCTCAACTAAACTACCAGTAAGTG
>NW_015506090.1:358956-359598 GCF_001515645.1 Sinocyclocheilus grahami | reverse complement strand
AATGTTTTGATATATTAAACAAAACATTGAATACTGATATTTGAAATAATAAAAAAAATGAAAGATACTTTAAATGTGAAATTAAAACCGCCAGTAGGTGGCAGTAAGTCACTGTTAAGCGAGTCATTGTGACTGAACCGAATAATTTAAATATTTGATTCATTCGGGAACAAAACACCGTCATGTTGCTCAGATACGCAAAACATCGCTCTGGCTTTGCTTGGAATTATTTTTGTTGGCGAAATAGTGCAAAAACAGGCAATAGTCTCTTAATAAAACTTCTAGTTTATTGAACTGTTGTAAAAAATATCACATTTGTATATGGTAATTTTTGGAGGAAAAAAAAGGCACTCTTCCGTGTGAACTTGATCAACTATATGAAGTGGTATAAATATACACATTTTCTGCCCCCATGTCTTGAATTTATGATCATTCTGAATGTATTTTAATAGACTGAATCATGCAGTGATCAGGCAGAGCGCACTGCAAATGCGCACTAGACTTCACGTAATGCGTGCACTCTGTAGGTGTTTTGAATGTTTTTTTTTGCGTCGTGAGAATATTGAGCAAAATAGCTCACTTGTCATGGTGTTATTTAACTATATCATGTTATGAATAAACTAAACATTTTGAATTTTTACC